>NC_056745.1:1235475031-1235507531 GCF_019279795.1 Protopterus annectens
AATGAGCTAATGGAATGGCGGGTGTAATTAATTATACTACCTTTATTTTTTCATAATGTAATTATAACTGCCTAATCTGTCTGTCACATGATTACCGAATAAATGATTACCTGGAATGCAATGTATTACCAAATCCATGTGCAGAACACATTGGTAGTTATGCAAGTCCTCATTATGTGAAACTGCGCTGTGTAGTACAGTACCTGCATTTGATAGTGCTTGGCCCACACTGTCCCATGCTAGCAGCTTGAGTGGTATGTGTGTGCTACGTCAGATATAGCAGAATTTGTAGTCACTGTACTCAAAACTGACACTGCATACCTGTAGGAGTATGTAGTACCAGTGTTTTCAGGGAAATCATCTGTGATGTCACTAATGATATGTTTTTCTCTCTCTCCCTACCCCTTATCTTCTTTAATTTATTATTGTTATTTATTATTATGAGTTAATATTAATATATTATGTTAACTATATTTTGTTAAACTGTAATGTATTATAGGTTCATAGGTTCATAGGTAGGTACTAGGCTATCGGCCCTAGGGCCTATACAAGCCCAGCCAAAAAGGTACCCAGGCTTTTGCCGACCAAGAAAATTATTTTCCTGTGCCACTGTCGAGCAGAGCCACAAAATTGATCCCCGGGGTGAATTTCCTATTTCCCATCCAATCATCAAGATTTTTCTTGAAGAGTACTAATGAGGAGCTTTGTTTGATATAGATAGGTAGTTTATTTCAGAGGATGGGAAGTCTCTGGGACAGGAATCTATGCCTCTGGCATGTTCTGTTTATTGTGGTGACAAGGTTTAGGTCCCTAGAGCATGTAGCTCAGAGGGATTGGGACTTCTTTAAGTGGAGCATGTCCAACAGCTCTAGGTTTGACATAGCTTTGTATGTCAGGCAGAGATCACCTCTGAGTAGACGATATGCTATGGAGTAAAGCTGGAGTTTTTTGAGACGGTCTGCGTAGGGCATCTGTTTGAGGTCGGTAATCCTCTTTGTGAGGTATTTCTGCAGCCTTTCCAGTTGTAGATGCCTTGTGAGGTACATACCAAAAGGGGCATTGTACTCTATAATGGGACTAATGACTGATGAGTAGAGGGGAACAATGACCTCTTCTTTTTCTGGATGAGAAACCTTTTGTGATAAGGTGTGCCACGTAGAAGGATTTCCTGACTACTGTGGCGATGTGATTATCAAAGGAGAGACTACTGTCCACCTGTCCTCCAAGGTCTCTTATCACACTTGCGGTGTTAAGTATACTACTGCCTATGTTGTAGTTCATGGGTACAGAGTTTTTACCAAAGGGGATGACAATGCACTTTTTGGCATTGAGCTTGAGGTCATGGCTTTGATACCAGGCATCTGTCTCAGTGAGGCCCTTTTGTAGGATGTCCACATCGTTAGGAGTTTCGATTATGGCTCCTAGTTTGCAGTCATCTGTGAACTTCATTAGCCAAAGACCTTCTGTGTTAGCCTGTACTTCAGAGAAGTGGATACCAAACAGGAGAGGACCCAATACTGAACCCTGTGGTACTCCACTTGTCACTGGTCTGGTCGGATTTGGAGTCTGCTACTTTCGCAGTTTGGGTTCTGTCAGTTAGCTAGTTGGCAACCCATCTTGTGACATAGGGATTTATACTTAGTTTAGTGAGTTTATCTATAATTCCAGAGTGGGGGGTGGTGTCAAAAGCCTTGGCAAGATCTAGATAGGCTGTGTGAACCACCTTACCCTCGTATACGGCTTTGGTGACTGCTTCAAAGAAGTCTATCAGGTTTAGGAGACATGATCTGCCTTTTAAAAACCCGAACTGGGTGGGGTCCAGAGTTTGGAGATTACCAATGTCTTTGTTTATAAGTTCCATGATGAAACGTTCCATGGCCTTGCAGACCAGGCTCATTAGTCTAATGGGGCGGTAGTTCCCAGAGTCTGTAGTGGCTTCCCCTTATGGAGTGGGATAACCATCGCTGTGTGCCATTCAGGTGGCACAAAGCCTGAGGTGAGGCTATGATTGAGCATGGTACTTAGGTGTGGTACCAGTTTGTTCTGTAGTTCATGTAGTACGCAGCCTGGGATGTTGTCTGGTCCCATGGATGCTGCATTCTTGGCTTTGGAGAGTGTGATTTTTACCTGTGCAGCTGTGATAACAGGAACTTTGTATTCTTCCGGTATAGAGATATGCTCTTTAGGGGGTGAGGGGGGTAAAGTTAGCACTAAACCTATCTGCCAGGATGTTGGCAATATCAGTTGGGTCGGTATATTTAATGCCATTGTGCTGTAACTCAGAGCAGATCTGAGTGTTGCCATTGAGATTCTTGACATAGCTAATAAATGCTTTGTGGTTGTCTTTAGACTTAGTAGCGATTTTGTTTTCGTAACTAGCTTTGGAGAATTTTATCAGGGATTGCAGCTCCTTACCCAGGCTGACCAGGGATCTCCTACACTCATGGGATTTTACTCTCTTTTGCAAAAGTTTCTTCCTTCTATTGTACAGTTTGTTTATGGCAGGGGGCCACCAGATTGGCTTCCTTTTTTTCTAGAATACTGTCTTGGTTCTTTTTGGGATAGCATGATCCATGCACTCGTGTAAGTGCTTATAAAGTGCAATTGTGTAGGATTTAGCAGTCATAACTGTATTGTCCATCTGCATGGGTGTCATGAAGTTCACCACTTCTGTCTTAAGAAGCATGAAGTTGGCTTTGGAGAAATTTTTTATCATGGTTTCCTTAATGGGGGGGTGAGGGCAGGATGTGGATATCTAGGGAAATTAGCTTATGGTCAGATCGGACCAATGAGGCTTTGACTTCAGATGTGGAACACCGGTCACTCATGTTGGTAATGACTAGGTGTAGGATAATATTGCCCCTGGTGGGGGTGTAGATAAGTTGATCCAGGGCATTGGAGTTTATGAATTCCAGGAAGCATTGAGCGAAGGAGTTGGTACATGAGTAGTTTTTCCCAGTTAATGGTGGGGTAGTTGAAATCGCCCATTATTAGGGTGTTTGGTTGAACCCTAATATTTTCCAGTACAGTACAGAAAAGAGGAGTGGGAATCCTGGGGCATGGGGGATCTGTAGCAAGCTACAATTTGGATTGCAGTTTGCCCAGTTAGTTGCACTTGGATAACCTGGGCTGCATTATGCTGAGCAACTAGCCTGGAGGTGTGGATATCCTTAATGAATATAGATACACCTCCGCCTTTGGTGTTCCGGTCCAGGTTACATGGCCGAAAAGTGTGGTATGAGTTATAGCCTGGTAGTGCAGGGGTGCTCTCTGGAGCCTTGATCCAGGTCTCAGTTACTGCACAGATATCGATGTTCTCCATTTTAAGGAGTGCCTCGAGTGAGTGCATTTTGAGATTTAGACTTCTAGCATTGAGTAGCATCACCCTCAGTTTTTGCTTGCCTGTTCCTGTTACAGTGGTGAATTTGTCATTTGAACTTTGCCTAAAAAAGACACTATAGAGGTGGCAAGAACCTTAGCCAGTATCCTGAATCCCAGGGGTGACAGGTGCAGGCCATCTCTGGCAAAGCATCGTAGTCTGTCAACCATGTCACCCCAGGCAGACAGATACTGGATCACTTTAGAATAACACCAGAAGCTTAGTCAATTGTTGAAGTTAATCATTTTGTCCTTGTACTGCGGTATCATTCTGGGTGATGGCAGAATGCTACTCAGGGCTAGGGTCATACCTGCCTGGGTTACAAGATCGGAGAGCTCTTCCATGTCTCTTTTCATGTAGTCCAAGGAGGTATATCTCAGGTCATTCACACCAACATGAACAATGACAGAGTCATATTTGTACTTGTGGAGTGACCTGAGTGCATGGGTTATGTGGTGGATCCTGGCACCCAACAGGCAGCTGACAGTAACCTTCTCCTTGTTTAGCCTGGTGAGTGGGACATCAGTGTGGCTGACTATAGAGTCACCTATGACTAGTGCGCTGGGCACGTTGTTTTGCCTTATTGGCTGTGGTTGAGTGGCACACTGAGTCTGCGGGCTATGTGTCATTTGGGTTGTGTTGGGGGTGGCGGTTGCTTGCATTTCTGCTTTGGAGGTCTCTGTTGCTTGAGCAGATTATTATTGAGAGCCTCCGTGAATGTTTTTGTGTTTCTATGTGTGGATTTTGGTGGTGTAGATTTAATGAGACTATATGAGCGTGGTTTGGTGCAAGTGTTTACCTTCTCTTGACTGTCAAGTTCAGTCTTGGTTGAAGAGAGCTTTACCTCCAGTTTGGCTAGATAAGTGCATCTCTCACAGGTTGTAGTGTTGGGTGGTAGGAGGAGAGGGTTGTCTGTGTACATGAGGCAATTTCTACATTGCCCCAAGTTGCCCAGATTCATCAGATAGACAGGAGAGAACACTGGGAGCTGACCTTTGGACATGCCTGAATAAAAAACTATTTTCCTCTAGATAAGTGAGGAAAGTGAGTACAAGAGCTGTTTTTCTCCAAGCAAGTGAGGAAAGTAAGTACCAGAACTGTTTTCCTCTAGGTAATGAGGAAGGTTGAGTGCTGTAGTAATTAGTAGGTTATTTAGTGCTTACAACAAGTTCTGAACAAGTGCTGATCACAAATAAGCAAATTCAAGTGCTAAAACTAAGAATCTGTATCTGGACTATACTAGTTACAGGAAAGGAGGGAAACAAGTGCAAATGTGGGCTTTTAAATCAGAAAGTTGAGAGAGATGAAAGAACTGCCCAAATGGCCAATAACTACAATTTCTGGGCCAGAACCACTCCTTATGTGGTAGATAGGTTACCTAGTGCTTACCACTCCCACTGATAAGATAGAAGGCTTCCCTCCAACACAGAAAGCTTGGGAGGCTCAGAAGCTTACATACAGTCCTGGATACAGCAAATCTGAATCTGGACTACACTAGTTACAGGAAAGGTAGGAAACAGGCTTAGATTTTTTTTTTATACAGAAAAGTAGCTAAAACAGCAGCAAAAACAATTCAAATGCAGTGCAAGCTAGCACACGAGTATGTAGCAATGTTACACCAGTTTAAAAAATGCAACTAAATTAAAAATGACTAAAAACAAGTGCAGAAGGAGTCTATTAGGTAGAATGAGGTAAAGAGATGGGACTGGATGGAGTGTACCAGATCAAATCTACAGTGGGAGCGGTCAACTGCAAAAGCCTCCAAATTTAAACAACAAGGAAGGAATAAAAAAACAACACCTTCAGCTGAGATCTGAAAAACTATACAGTGAAGCAAAAATAACTGCACAACTCTGAAGTCAGCCAGCAATGATATAAAATTAGTCAATCAACAATTAACAGTACACAACTCTGAAGTGCCAGAAAAATATACTTAGCTCTGTATATCTCCAGATAGTTTGAAGAGCACTCTGTCAGGAAACAGGAAGGCTCCAGCAATGATATACAGGGTGTTACTAAGAGGGTCTAATTTTATGCAAGTAATCCTTGAGATAGTCAGATAACACACAGGATGTAAAACCAGTTATACCAACTTAAGACACAGAGAAATAGGGGGAGGTGGGGAAAACCAACACCTTCAGCAGAGATCTGAAAAACTATACAGTGAAGCAAAAATAACATTGCACAACTCTGAAGTCAGCCAGCAATGATATAAAATTAGTCAAGCAACAATTAACAGTTCACAACATAAATTATTATTTATTAGTATGATTCAATATTAACATATTTTGTTAAACTGACTGTTTTGTTGGCCTTGTGATTTAATACACAAAGGCTTGCTGTTAACATACTGACTATACTGTGTTACACATAATATACCTTAATATGTATTTGGATTATTAAATCGTATGTTCCATTCTCTTAAAACTAACATTGGTTTGGTTATTATTAACCTTAACTTATTGTTATAACTAATTTACCACAGTGCATCAAAGTAGGCCAGTTCCAGCTGATACACCTACCTTGCCTCCTCCCACTGCGGCACCGGGTCCCAGCACGTTTGGAACCCAGCCTGGTGGTTCCCCCTCTGCTAACCCTGCACTACCTGCAGCATTTGGTAGTATTGCCCCACTGGACAAGGTTGGGCCCCACTCTGGGAGCGATGGTGAAGGGGGGAGTTGTCACCCGTGATGGACTGCCAAGTTTGGTGTGCAGGATCATTATCCGTGGGTTTGGAGGATGCATGCAATGGATGGAGAGCATGCTGGCCACCCTGGTGGAGCAGGCTCACCCTGGAGCTCAGCCTCCACCACTGCCACCCTTGAGGCAGTGACAGAGCAGTGCTGACAGTCCCATGGGTCGGGATGTGAGTCACTCTGCTACCTTGTGGAAGCACACTGGACTGACATTCCACAACACCCTCCCCATCCAAGATGCTCATCCCCCCCTTGTGTCACACACCACCCCTGTCTGCTGTGTTGTATGTCTGCAGAAGCTTCCTGTGTATCCAACTTATCTCTCCCACACATACCTATGTCCCTTCCTCAACATTCCATTCTTACCTTAAAAAAATGGGCAGATCACCCCCCCCCCAAAAAAAAGAAACTATATATATATATATATATATATATATATACACGAGTCCGCTGGGCACACAGAATTTGGTCCAATTGACTTAACAATGCAATTATGTTGTCCTCACCCCTCTGTCTAGGGGTGAGAGTCCAAAGTCATGTACAAATTCTGTCAAAGTGCAGAGTTGTTGCTGTACAAAAAATGGATATCTATGTTTTTTCCTACACCCTTCCTGCACATCCCTACCTTCCTTGCACCATTTGCTGCCCAAACACATAATATCAGTATAATGCAATATATATATATATATATATATATATATATATATATATATATATTTTATATAAAAAGCAGGTTTGCGAGCAGCAACATGGAGCACGGCAACAGACATGTGCTAGACATTCTAAAACTAGAAACTGGATATACTTAATTATTTATGAAAAGGTCAAGTTTAAGCATAGCTGAGTGCGTTTGCATGGCACAGTGTGGTGTGCAGCAGTGCTTAAATGTAGCTAAGAGGTGTATGTAAAAGTATAGCAGCATTTCACACATCCATGTAGCCAAATGGATAGAGTGACATCCTTAAGTGCAGTAGGTGTAAGTGTAGGGTTTGAATACCCAGAAGGGTTATTGAGCATTTATTTTCCAAAAACAAATTATGTTAATTTTTTTAAATCCTGCTTTGCTGCACTCCGCTAAGCCCTGCTAAGCCATGCCAAACATTGCTTAAACAAGATAAGTTTTAGCACTGCTTGATACTGCTTGGCACCACTGCTAACCACTGCCAGTTTAAGCACTGCTCAGTAAAGCTGTGCTGGTTTGCACTGTGCTAAGTGATGCACCGCATTTTTAAATATTGCTAATGGTGTTAAATGGCAGGAAAACAGGCTATATTAAGTGCAATAGGCAGGAATACAGCATAACAAGTTGAGCTTGAACTGTGCTGGTGTTGGAGAGGGTGTGTACTTCTGGGCACAGTGGTGGGGCATTCAGGAGTCCAGGATCATGGTTGGACACCTTGTGAAAGACCATGAAGACTGGCTGCTACAGTGGCAGTTCCAGGGCTCACAGTGCAAGGCAGAGGCCTGGAACCAGCTGGCACACAATTTCACCAGTGCTGCAGGTATCTCATGCACAGGTGAGCAGGTCCATCACCACTATGAAGACCTGATGCATTGGAAGGGGAATCTTCTGGCACCTGGGTCTGGGACGCTCGGGCTGGGAATGCCCCACAAGTTTGTAAGTACTGTTACTGTTGTTTTACTTATACCTAATCTAAATGTTTGATAGACAAGTATGTATAATGGTGTGTTTCTCTCCCTACATCTGCAAAGCAGAGAGCTCGCAATGTTGAAGCACATGCTGGGCACCTGGCCAGGTTGCGATGTGAGTGTAGTGAGTACTGATGTATATTGCAATCTATAGTCATATAAGCAAGAAAGAGTAAAGCAGTAACTGCTGGCAGGTATATGCAGTTTTGATTGTATTGCAATGAATATAGTCATAGACATGGACTGCAGTAAGTGACTACTGTCAAATGTAGTGCAATAAGCAGGGAAGAGTAAAGCATTAACCTTGATAACGTAAATTAAACAAAGTTTCTATTGTAATAACTGTGGAATTACAGTTGTATTGCAACACCTGCATTAAAACTAGTGCTGTACAATACAAATGTGAAATTATAGCAGCAACTGCATGAATGTACCAGTAATAAAGCTGTGTTGTGCAATATGTGTGCAAGCAGGGCTGTTTTGCATGAAATTGATTATGACAACTGTTCTAAAAGAAAAACATAAAACAATACCAGTCCCTGCCTCGAGGTATATATAAGAGTATTGTGCAATAAGTGTAGAATCAGAGCCATTTTACTAGAAATGAATTATTATACCTGTTCTGCAATAACATATTAAGCTATAGCAAGAACACCCAAGGTATATTGTGTATATCAGGATTGTCTTATGTTAACCAATGCATTTCAACTATATGCATTCAGGCTCTGAGGTACAGTGCTACAGGCAAGTATAACACTGTAATAGTTGTAGACTGCATATATTCTGCCTGCAAATGTATACGGGTGAGGTAGCCAACCCAATAATCTGATATAGTTTGTAGACTTCACAGATATCTCCAGCCACTAACAATATCATGTGTACATCTGCATTCTATGTAGTAATGGGTAGGTTATCTAGTATATCTGTCATGCAGGAATTTCATAAATGTGTGTCCAACTGTCAACGCAGTCTACTATAAAACTGTATTACTATTACCAGGTCTTATTTTGTTTGCAGGTGAGCAAATATCAGTCAGTCAGTAGCCAGGAGTGACTCAGTAGCTCAGTTTATTAAATGCTCTGTATGAAGTACATTTTGGCACAAACAGACCAGGGTTCAAATCCAGTGGTATGTAGTAATACATATTACTGAATTAGTTATGCAATGATGACAGATTTTCCCTTCACAGGGACTACAGGTAAATGGATGAGGTAGCCCATATTTTGTGTATATAGTGTGTTTAGATGTCACAGACTGTTAAACTCAGTGCCAGGCATGTGATAATATAGCCTAAAATAAAGGAAATAAGTACAAGTTTTAATAAAAATGAAATAAAGAAATAAAATGTGTAATTCTGGTATAGCTGTATGCCTGGAGTGTCTCTGACATGTTGCTGCACTCAGTTGTATATGTCCTCTGCAGTCACTGCTATTGGTTTTTAACCGAATGCATGCAAAAAATAGTATAGTATCATGTATTGATAACAGATTTCATTCTCTCCACAGGACCTACAGGTAAATGGGATATGTAGCCTATATTTTATGTGTAAATAATTGTGTGTACAGATGTCACAGACTATCAAACTCAGTACCAGGCATGTGATAATACTACATGAAATTAAGGAAATAAGTACAAGTTGTAATAAATTAATATAACGAAATAAAATGTGTAACATTGGTACTGCTGTATGCCTGGAGTGACTTTGAAATGTTGCTGCAGTCAATTAGGACATCTGATGTACATGTCCTCTGCAGTCACTCCTATTGGTATCTATCTCCATGCCTGCCAAGCAAGGCATGATAGTTGTTTGCTCTCTGTCCCTTACACCTACATGTCTCTCAAGTGTCATGCAACTAGCATTGGAGGATTTTATCCGGGATCGCAGCTTCTTACTGAGGCTGACCATGGAGCACCTCCACTCATGGGATTTTACTCTCTTTTGCAAGAGTTCCTTCCTTCTGTTGTACAGTTTGTTTATGGCAGGGGACCACCAGATAGGCTTCCTTTTTTGGAGGATAGTGTCTTGGTTCTGTTTGGGATAGCATGATCCATGCAGTCATGTAAGTGCTTATAAAGTGCAATTGTGTAGGATTCAGTAGTCGTAACTGTATTGTCCATCTGCATGGGTGTCATGAAGTTCACCACTTCTGTCTTAAGAAGCATGAAGTTGGCTTTGGAGAAAATTTTTACCATGGTTTCCTTAATGGGAGGGTGGAGGCAGGATGTGGATATCTAGGGTAATTAGCTTATGGTTGGATCGGACCAATGAGGCGTTGACTTCAGGTGTGGAACACCAGTCACTCATATTGTTAATGACTAGATCTAGGATATTGTTGCCCCTGGTGGGGGTGTGGATAAGTTGATCCAGGGCATTGAAGTTTATGAATTACAGAAAGCGTTGAGCGAAGGAGTTGGTACATGAGTAGTTTTCCCAGTTAATGGTGGGGTAGTTGAAATCGCCCATTATTAGTTTGTTTTATTGAACCCTAATATTTTCCAGTACATCAAGAAATGAGGAGTGGGAATCCTGGGGCATGGTGGGTGATCTGTAGCAAGCTACAATTTGGATTGCAGTTTTGCCCAGAGTAGTGTGTGGATAGACAATGGGGTATGAAGTGTGAGGGAGCAGTGGATAGTGCAGGCCATATTGGTTGTGCAGGGTCTGCACATAGTGGATGTCCATGTATCTGGTCCTGCAATGTGTCACCCTCTTGTTGTCTTTCAGGAACAATGTATCACAGGAGGCATCCCCCATTAACAGCTGCTAAGAATGCTGTTATCCTGGATAGCCTCAGACTGCATCATCAAATTTTGCTTTCAAGCAGTCGCCAACATTGTGACCAGCATGCAGCATTGTGTGGTGAACTTGTCAGGGCAGTTAACCAACGTGGACATCAGGACAGGATATACGAGCAGGTTGGGCAGAGGTCCATAGATATGCTCAATGCCGCACATCAAAAGACAGCTGCTATGGCCAGGGATTATGATGCCACCAGTGGAAGGCCTGCAACAGAACAACCACTCACAACCATAGAGGACTTCCTAGCAAACCTAGGATCAACCAGCAGCTCCCAGGCATTCATCATCCCGTACATTCTGGAGGTGGGTACCACAGCATCCACATCAGAGGACCGTCCAGGTAAGCTTACTTTGTTCACCAGTGTAATACTGTATCAGTCATTGTGGTAGGCTGTGCATACCAATACATGGGTACCAGGTATATCTGCACTGGGGGGTTGTTTTAATGCACAGTTGTGCACTCATACTCAGAATTTCAGCAAAGTATGCAGTATCATATTAGCTACTGTACATGTGGATATATGCTCATATTACTCTCTAACAGTGCAACATTTGGTATTGCTGACAATCCCTCTCCCTCACATTTTCATAGCTACGTCAGATGTGGCCAGAGTCTGTGACCCTGTACCTGGTAAGTGTGATACCATTGTTTTACAGCTTATATATACCATATGAATGTTAAGGACTGCCATTTAGCCAAAGCAGCAACTCTTATGCTTAGCCAGAGTGGAAGAGTTGTATGTTCCATATCAGAGCAGTAGACTACAGTGCATACAATGGATAATCACAGCTTTGTATATGTACAAACACCAACTCATTTGCCATTATAGCCATGAAACAGTTCAGGATGTCTGCTCACTCACTATAGGGAGATGGTACATACCTGTGGCAGTGATACTACAGCATGAATAGCATTCTCAGGATAGGTACGCTGGGTATTATGTGCAGTTCTGTCACATACACTTTCATATTGCGCACTCAACAAGTGTAGTGTACTGGCAACATTCACTTGATGTAGCTGAAGTGCATGTTAGTAAGGGTCTGTCTTGTCTGTCTATGTTGATGCGTGTTTGTGTGTTGTGCATGAGATCAGTGATGAGAATATGTGTGACTGATAATGCAGTTGTGGCTCTTCATCTGTTTGAGTCTGTGTGGATTACCATTCATAATTGTGCCGGTAATAATGTACTGATTTTGTCTTCCTCCTCACAGGTGAATGGTGTGTTGGAGTCTGTCCCCCTCAGAACCTAATGCCAGTGTCCCATCAAGATCTGATGATGATGGTGGCCATAATGAGGCACAGGTGGGGTTGTCAGGGGCAGAACCTATCCCAGAGGCTGACATTCCTATTCTTCCCCCATTGTTCCTGCACACAGTCAGTATACCCACACATGCCCAGTCCCCGGAGGCCCACAGATATTGGACAGCCACATGGTATAGACATTGAACAGGGCAGTGTGACAACTTTGGCATTAGTGAGTGTATACAATGACCATAGCCAGACAGCTGGTGAGGTCCCACACTGGCAGATTGACAAGGTTGCTCAAAGGGAGACTGCTGTCCATCCACCTCTTGTCACAGGTGTCACATGATGGGTCACTCAGCACATGTTTTAGGCCATCATGGACACACAGGGGCATTCTGAATGCAACACCAGATGGATGCTCAGGGTCAAGGATGCAGTACAGTTTGATATCCGTGACTACCTCTACCGCATTGGTGATGCCATGGATCATTTCATTGATGTAGTGGATAGACAGTGGGCTGAGACAGTGTCTGTCTTTGCCAGCACATTGCGCTGGAACTTCTGGTTGGGTTAAAGCATTGGGAACGTGGCTGTAGATCAGCAACACCATCTGCTGAGAGACCACATGTCCATGCACAATCATGCTCTCATAGTGGCAGCACCTCCAGCGTTACAGAGGGAAGTGTGCTGCCCACACCATGATGTGGCAAGCCATGGGCACATGGTCATGTCTGTAGTGATAGTAGGGGATATATCTGTAGCAAACACATGGCCACACACAGAGTTAGCTGGTGGGAGAATAGAACCCCTACTTATCTACTTTTCCACATTACAGTTTACAGCAGTTATCTCATGTACCATGTAGTTTATGTGATATTGGGTTGTCAGCTGGTACTCTTCAGATGTATGACATCAGCAGGGTTTGTAGGGGAGACTATTTAGAGGCCCAAAGGTAGTCTTAGGCCCATAGAATGCATACCCATTACTCAGAAACTGCCCCTATGGGCATGTCCACAGTGCTGCAGAACGATACATGTATACACACACACAGACTTGGCTGATATAAGATTAGAACCCATACCTATCTAACAGTACATACTATAACTTGCAGTACTTATACCATGTGCAAAAGAGGTTACATGACATTAAACTATCATACAGTGCTGCTAAGGGGGATATCATCAGCAGGCTTTGTAAAGTAGACCAATATAGAGGACATCTAGTAGTCACAGGGCCTTAAAATGTATAACTATTGCTCAAATATTGGTATGTCTGTACTGCTGCAAAGGGTGATATTTTTGCACACCCAGAGAGTTGGCTGTTGCGAGATTAGAACCCCTACTTATCTAGTAGTACGCATTACAGCTTGCAGTACTTATTGTATGCATTACAAGTATTCCTTTGAGATTAGATTGTCAGCCACTGCTGTTAAGGTGGATGACATCTGCAGGCTTTGTAAAGGAGGCCACTGGTCAGCAAAACAGCTAGTCACAGGGCCATAAAATGAATAACTATTGGACAGACATAGGCCAAATGGGCATGTCTTTACTGCTGCAGGAGCTATACACACACACACACACACACACACACACACACACACACACACACACACACACACACACACACACACACACACACACACACACACACACACACACACACACACACACACACACACACACACAAACACACACACACACACACACACACACACACACACACACACACACACACACACACACACACTTACCTGTTGTGAAATTAGATCCCCTACCTATCTAGTTGTATGCACTATAGCTCATAGTACTTATTGCATGCACCACAGGTTATGTCTGTTGTATTTGTGGATGCAGCCACAGTACTTGTGGCCTATGCAAAGTGGCCTTGTATTACTAAGCATGTGTGGCCTGCAGTGTGCTCCAGTGTGCTGCTGCTTACGTCTCTAGTGTCAAAGGAGTGGGATACCAGTTAATACCCCTGCTATGTTTGCACAGTTCCCATTATGACAATGTCTGGCTGGTTGAAGTTTAGTAGGTGAACATTTGGCCATGGGCAATATGGACTGTTCAAGGCCTACATTACAACCATTGCACAATAGGTTCATAGGTTCATACTAGGCTATCTGCCCTAGGGCATTTATAAGCCTAGCCAGAGTGTGTTTGGCTTTTGCCACCCATTTTAAATTAATTTTGCTATGCCCTTTTTCGAGGTTAGTATACTGTGCCTCTGTCTAACAGTGACACAGAAGTGATACCCGGGGTAAATCTATGATCTTCCATCCACTCATCAAGATTCCACTTGAAGGGAGTCAATGAGGGACTCTGCCTAACCTGGACTGGGATTTTATTCCAGAGTGAAGGGAGCCTCTGGGTTATGAATCTGTCCCTCCAGCATGTCCTATTTATTTCAGTGCTGAGGTTCAAGTCTCTCGAGCGCGTAGCTCGATGGGATTTGGATTTTCTGACGTGCAGCATGTCCATTAATTCCGGGTTGGACATGGCTTTATACGTCAGGCACAGATCGCCTCTGAGCAGGCGGTATGCCACTGAGTAGAGCTGGAGTTTCTTTAACCAGGCAGCATATGGCATCTGTTTGAGCCCTTTGATCCTCTTGGTGAGGTACTTTTGGGGTCTTTCCAGTTGCTGCAGGTGTTGGTAAGGTACATCCCAAAAGGTGCATTGTACTCAATTATGGGCCTGATGAGGGATGAGTAAAGAGGCACGATGACTTCCCCTGATCTAGCTGTGAATCCCTTCATGATTAGGTGGGCTATATAAAATGTTTTTCTAACCACTTTGGCCAAGTGGTTGTCAAATGAGAGATTGCAATCAACTTGGGTCCCCAGGTCCCTAATTACTTCTGTACTTAATGGATTACCACCTATGTGGTAATTTGTGGGCACTTTGTTTTTTCCAAAGGGGATGACTATACACTTTTTGGCGTTTAGCTTGAGGCCATGGCTCTGGCACCAGTTGTCTGTTTCTACGAGGCCCTTTTGGAGGATGCTTGTGTCGGCTGGAGAGTCGATTATGGTGCCCAGTTTGCAGTCATCTGCGAACTTGGTCAGCCACAGTCCTTCTGTATTGGCCTGTCCCTCCAAGAAATATATACCGAACAAGAGAGGTCCCAGGATTGAGCCTTGTAGGACACCATTTGTAACTGGTTTGGAGTCTGACATTTCTCCAGCAATTCTAACCATGTGGGTTCTGTCCTTGAGCCAGTTTGCAACCCATCTAGTTACATAGGGGTTTATATTTAAGCTGGTGAGCTTATCTATAATGCCCGAGTGGGGTATTGTATCGAAGGCTTTTGCGAGGTCCAGGTAGGCTGTGTGGACCACCTTCCCCTCGTCAATGGCCTTGGTGACTGTTTCAAAGAAATCGACCAGGTTTAAGAGGCAGGATCTGCCCTTAACAAAGGCGAACTGGGTAGGATCCAGTATCTGTAGGTCCCCGATATCTTTATTTATGAGGTCCATGATGATCCTTTCCATAGCTTTGCAGACAAAGCTAGTCAGGCTTATGGGGCGATAATTTCCAGGATCCATTGAGGCACCACCTTTGTGGAGAGGGACCACTGTTGCTGTACACCACTCTTTGGATACATATCCTGTAGTAAGGCTGAGATTGAACAGTAGTTTTATGTTTGGGTTTAGCTCTTCTTGGAGTTCTTGTAGGACGCAGCCCGGGACACCATCTGGTCCCATTGATGCTGTGTTTTTTGCCTTGGAGAGGGCGGTTCTTACCTGAGCATCTAAGATGTTAGGGGGGCAGCACTCTGCTGGGATAGATATTTGCCCTTTTGGTGGGGAGGGGGGGAGAAGTTTGCACTGAACCTGTCAGCTAGGATGTTGGCAATGTCTGTGGGTTTGGTGTATTTTTTGTCATTTTGGACTAATTCTGAGCATATCTGTGAATTCCCACCCAGGTTCCTAACATAATTAAAGAAAGCCTTCTGATTATCCTTAGTGTCCTGTGCAATTTTCCTCTTGAAGCTGGCCTTAGACGATTTTATGAGTGCCCATAGTTTTTTGCTAATACTGATCAGAGATGCCTTCCCTTTTTGGGATTTTTCTCTATCATGTAGTAGCTTCCTCCTTCTATTATATAGTTTGTTTATGGCTGGGGTCCACCAGATGGGACATCTGCCTTTGGAGGATTGGGTCTTGGTTTTATTTGGGATTGCATGATCCATGCATTCCTGAAGGTGTTCATAGAATGTGTTTATAAAGGATTCTGCATTCTGGGCCGTATTTTCCACAGGCCCGGGGGCTTTGAAGGATTCCACCTTGGTTTTGAGGAGTGTGAAATTTGCTTTAGAGAAGTTTTTCACTGTGGTTTTCTGGGCAGGGGGTGGGGTTGGGATGTGAATATCCAGTGAGATTAGTTTATGGTCTGATCTTACCAGTTAGGGATACACTTCTGGTCTGGAGCATAGAGTCCCCCTGTTGGTGATGAAGAGGTCCAGTATGTTTTCCCCCTCTTGTGGGAGTGGTAACAAGTTGTTCCATAGCATTTGAGTTTATAAATTCTAGGAACCTTTGGGCTAGGGTATTGGAGCTAGAGTAATGCTCCCAGTCTATGTTTGGGTAGTTGAAGTCACCCAATATAATGGTGTTTGGAGAGACCTTCATATTTTCCAGTGTTCTCAGGAAGGCCGAGTGGGGTTCCTGGGTTTGGGAGGGTGGTCTATAGCAGGCTATAAACTGGAAGGCAGTTTTACCCACTGTTAGTTGCACATGGATAGTCTCTGATAATTTTTGCTGTGCCACCAACCTGGAGGTGTGGGTATCTTTGACGAATATTGATACTCCCCCTCCTTTTGTGGTTCGGTCCAAGTTTTGGGGCCAAAAAGCATGGTATGGGGTATAACCTGATAGTGCTGGGGTGCTCTCGGGAGCCTTGAACCAGGTTTCTGTTACTGTACAGATATCGATGTTCTACATGCTAAGGAGAGTTTCGAGTGTGTGCATCTTGAGGTTTAGACTTCAGGCATTGAGTAGCATTACTCTTAGTTTCTTATCCCTTGTGATACCTATGGAGGTGGGTTTGTCTTTTGAGCCTTGCCTAAAAAAGGCACTATGGGGGTAGCAAGAGCCTTTGCCAATATCCGAAAGCCCAGGGGTGACAGGTGCAAGCCGTCCCTAGTGAAGCAGCGTGGCTTGTCGAGCATGTCATCCCAGGCTGACAGGCATTGGATCCCCTTTGAATGACACCAATACTTAAGCCAATTGTTGAAATTGATCATCTTGTCTTCATACTGTGGCATCATTCTTGGTGAGGGTAAGATGCTACTCAAGGTCAGGGTCATACCGGCCTGGGCTACATGCTCAGAGAGCTCCTCTATGTCTCTTTTCATGTAGTCCAGGGAGGTACGTCTCAGGTCATTCACACCAGCATGGAGAATGACTGAGTCATATGTGTACTTGCCTTGGAGTGACCTGAGTGCTTGTGTTATGTGGCATATCCTAGCGCCTGACCGACAGCTCACCGTGACCTTCTCCTTGTTCAGCCTGGTGAGCGGGACGTCAGTGTGCCTGACGATAGAGTCATCTATTACAAGTGTATCAGGTGTGTTGTTTAGCCTTAAGGGCTGTGACTGTTCGGCACACTGGCTTTGTGAGCTATGTGTTGCACGTGTTTTGTTTTGGGGTAGCAGTTGCTTGGGTGTCTGCTTTGGAGATCTCTGCTGCTTAGGCAGATTTTTATTTAGAGCCTCTGAGTATGTTTTTGTGTGTTTATGTGTTTGGTTTGCTGTCTTGGTAGGCCTATGTGAGACTGGAATTGTAGTGAGTGTGGTTTCCTGCTCCTCCTGACTGGTTACGCCAGTACTCAGTTGAAAGAGCTTAGACTCCAGTTTGGCTATATGGTTGCATCGCTCACATGTGTTGGAATTTGTTGGGAGGAGGAGAGAGTTACCTGTGTACATGAGGCAGTTGTAACATTGCCTCAAGATTCCCAAATTCACCAGCTGGACCGGAGAGGAGATTGACAACTGACCTTTGGACATGCTAGAATAGTATTGGGAATTCCTTTATAATTGAAAAAAAGGGCCAATGGGGAACAAGGTACTCAAGGGGAGTTTGTGAGGGTGTAGTGCTTTTAATTTTTTAGTGCTGACTTAGTGAGCAAGTGCCAGGTAACTTAAATGCAATGTGTTACAGGTAACTTAAATGCAAAACGACAAACAGTAACTTTCTTTCAAGTGAAACAAGGAAATAAGTACAGTAAGCAATGCAGATATCACTAGGGATCCACAGAAGCACTGAAAAGCTGCTTTTAGGTGGAATTAGCATTTCAGGGAAATAACAAGCAAACAAACAACAAGCATACAAACAAAGCTAGATTCAGCAGGCCTGGATCTAGTCTATGCTACAGCAAACAAGGTGTACCAATTTCAGTAAGAAACAGTTCAAATATGCAGGCACTATAAGCCTTTAACCAGAAATTCCCAGCTCAGAAGGGCAGAGTCCAGCCTCTCCTCCCACAAGAGTGCAGACCATGAACCTTCTTAATGTAAAATAAATGGCCTGAAGCCCAAGTGCTTAAACCAGAACTAATACACTTTCAGAATAACAGACACTGAGCCCTCAATCAGCAGTTCCCAACTTAGAAGGATGTAAGCTACCTGTCCTGCCACCACTGTGCAGGCCACAAACCTTCCTAATGTAAAACAACTGGTCTGAAGCCCAAGTGCTTAATCTAAAAGAATTAGAATGATAGCTACACTTTAATCAAGTTACTACCAAGCAGTAATAAATACAATTGAATACTTTAAAGAATGCCAGGATTAGTGCTCAAGTTATACAAACAAAGCTAGATTCAACAGGCCTGGATCTAGGCTATGCTACAGTAAACAAGGTGTACCAATTTCAGTAAGAAGCAGTTCAAATTTGCAGGCACTATAAGCCTTTAACCAGAAATTCCCAGCTCAGAAGGTCAGAGTCCAGCCTCTCCTCCCACAAGAGTGCAGACCACGAATCCTCTTAATGTAAAATAACTGGCCTGAAGCCCAAGTGCTTAAACCAGAATTAAATAAACTTTAGAATAACAGACACTGAGCCCTCAGTCAGCAGTTCCCAACTTAGAAGGATGTAAGCTACCTGTTCTGCCACTACAGTGCAGACCACACACCTTCTTAAGTAAAACAACTGGTCTGATGCCCAAGTGCTTAAACTAAAAGGCTTAGAATGAGTTACACCAAGCAGTAATAAATACAATTGAGTACTTTTAAGATGACGCAAAAGCAAAATAAAGTAGGAAGAAACACAAATACAGTAAAAGCAGATAATTCTTTTTTTTTTTTTTTTTTTTTTTAAGTGGAAAGAGAGAAAGGAAAGAGAGAAAGGAGTAAGTAGCAGAAACTAAGCTGATTGGCCTTCTCAAATGTTCTCCCTGTACTGGGTAGAATGAGGTAATGACACTAGACTGGGAGGAGGGTCCCAGGTCAAATTTACACTAGGGGCGGGCAACTGCAAAGCCACCAACTATAAAAACACTATACCAACAGTGAGGGAGAGTGGGAAACAAACTGCAGAAATGTTTCTCATAGCTGAAAAGCAGCAGTGAGCCTTTAAATGAAAGTTTTAAACAGCTAAAGGAGCCTCTAGAAAAAAGAGTGTAACTGCAACAAGTTATCAGAAACAAACAACCCAACAGATGCTTAATAAAGTGGACAATTTCCAGTTAATACCTCACACACAGTGAAACTAGCTAGAAAAATACACAGTACACAAAGTGCTATAAATAACAAAGAAATAAAGAACAAAATAAACAAAAAAACAGGATACTTAATGTTATATATTATAGCTCCGAGTTTCCTCAGTGTCTTTCCATCGATCAACTCAGTGTGAAAATGCACTACCTGCTCATCATTGTCTGTCTACAGGGTGATATTCCACAGGCACAGGGTTCTGTGGATGTGTGGATTATGTCCTTTTGCAGCCCTGGTCTGTTACCATCAGGTAACTGTTGTGATGTGTAGGTGCATTCTTCATATCAGTGGAGACAATCGTACATCCTCATCCACACACATATGTATGTACATATGTGTGTGTGTGTGTGTATATATATATATATATATAATATATGTTTGTGTGTGTGTGCGTGTATAAAACTAGATAGCTATCAGTATGTGGCACATACATATATATATATATATATATATATATATATATATATATATATATATATATATGTGTGTGTGTGTGTGTGTGTGTGTGTGTGTGTGTGCGTGTGTGTGTGCGCGTGTGTGTGTATACATATATATTTATAAAACTAGATAGCTATCAGTATGTGGCACACACACATATATATATATATATATATATATATATATATATATGTAAATACATATATATGTGTGTGTGTGTGTGTATGTGTGTGTGTGTGTGTGTGTGTCTGTCTGTATATATATATATATATATATATATATATATATATATATATATGTGTGTGTGTGCCACATACTGATAGCAAGGGTAATCATGTGTGAGGGGGGGATGGGGAAGACATATATAGCTGTCTGTATGCACATACATATTTCCACATTGCTGTTCTTTGGTAGAGGCTACATAAATGAACTCCTGTTAGCTAAATGTAGCAGCATGGCCAGTGTGACTGTCAGTACTTACAAGGTGACTCTAGACCAGACCTATCTGTACTCCAGTGATTGCGTGTGCTGCAGAACATTGCCTGCTGCACCTGTTTCCACACTCCAGCACCTCCCTGATATTTTGCCCAAGGCATTCCACGGCTGTTTGCTGAATTTAATATGTGACTCATACCTATCACCTGTAGGGGTTTGCATTGCCTGTCCAGATATTTGCCTCGCATCTTTGGCCCATGTCACATAACATTGTGGTTTTCTGGCACATGCGTGGCAAATCATTAAAGACTGATGTTATTAAACATTGAAAGCCATTTGACATTCAGACTGCAGACACTGCAAGTGATTCATGGTAATGCAAGACCTGTTATTCTATCAATTCTGTACATTTGTAAGTGCAATATTTAATACTTGCCTCTATTTTTTGGGCCTTTGTCCCACTGATATTCAGAGCTTTGGCCAGATTTACTGCTGTAAGAGTTTGAGAATCTTGATGTGACTAGGGTACATGCTGTAACACCACATACAGGGTGGCAGTTTGCGTACTTCTCCCTGTACATGTTTTTGCAGAATGTCCGGACTGTTGCCCCATATGTCTGCTCTGTCCTTCATATAGCTGTGGTTTTCTGGTACTATACTGTAAAATGCAGGCACTGAAGTGTTGTAACTACTGAGTCATTTAAGTGATGGCCTTTTCATCCTGCAGCTAATATGACCTGTTGCAACCTGCTGTTATACTAACCACCTTCTAGGTTAGTCAGAGCATGTATAATGTCTGTCTGTAGGCTTGGCACTCTGCCCCCCCCCCATTTTCTCTGGGTTTGTCCATCTGTCTTGCAGTTACAGACTGTGGTGTTATGACTGTCTGCGGACTCCTACCATATGAGTAACTCACATACAAAAGTTGTAGATGCTGCCAGCTTCAAATCATCAACACCATCACCCATGCTAATGTCCTTAGCCCAGTGAGCCACACCAGCCACCAGAGTGGTTTAATTCCTCACACTATGAACTGCATAGACACATACACTGACCCCTGCATTTTGTGGGTAAAATATGTGGCTAGGTTGTATGTCACAGTCTTGGAAATGTGTGGTCTGCTGATATATCCTTGCAGACATAATCTGTTACTGCAGTAGTATGGGAACACAGATGTGTTGGGGTAGGGGACTCTGGCATTGACAGTCATGCATCCCTGTCCTATGACCCCACTATTTGGCATTTCCCTTGCACAATGCAGTGGGGTTTCCAGGCATGTGCCTGAGGAATATTATGGGATACTCAGTATTGGACATAGTACCTGTTGTCCCAAGTGGCTGTTAAAGTTCTGCAAGTTGCCCCATAGCCCAGTCTAGTCCCTTGATAAAATCCAGTGGGTCCATACATATGTCCCATAGTCTAGTACCCTGTCCATGTATTGTATAGGAGAGTGACTTACCTTGCAAATACAGTGGTTGGGAGACCTGTGTTTCAGGGAAGACTCTGGCTGATCCACACAGTACAAAGTCAAAACACGGTTAGGTACAGGATGTGTGGGTTGCCTGGCATCAACTTTAACATATGTATGTGAGTTGGAGTGAGGTGTCAGTCCCTAGGGCTATAGGTTGTCAGCGTGTATGCTATGCATTGTCTCTCGGCCAAGGCCAGGGCATGCTGGGTATCCCTATATCTGCTTACAGGGAGCACCTCATGGGGTTCCTCCTCTGAGTCCCCCTGTGGGTTCGGGTGTGGGGACCTAGACAGTGGTGGGGGTCTGTGTATCCCTTCCCTTTGCTGGTCTTGCTGCAGCTGTTTCCACAGGATCATATTGTATAGCATGACACACGCTGTGAACATCTGTGCACATGTGGCTGGAGATTACTGCAGGGCTCCACCAGATATATTGAGGCACCTGAACCATGACTTGAGCAGCCCAAACACATGCTCTATGATGTTCCTAGTTTGTGCATGTGCCTTATTGTGGCATTCTTCAGTGGGTGCATGTGCATTTTTGATGGGTGTCATCATCCACGGTTCCAGTGCTTAGCCAGCATCCCTCAGTAGATGGCTGTACAGGATGTCCCCCTTAGCAAACATCTGGTACAGCTGTGATGCATGCCAGATATGTGAGTCCTGATAACTACCAACGCTGCCAGCATACATATTCATTATAATGCCCTGGGCATTGCACATGACCTGGAAGTTGATGAAGTGATACCCCTTGTGGTTGACGTAGACTCTACCTTCCTCACCGGGCAGTGCTTTGAGTTGTACATGAGTACAGTCAGTGGCACCCAGTAATTCAGGGTAGCATGCTACATGGTAGAAGAGTCTCATACTTATAGCCCTCTCATCAGGGACCCAGGTTAAATAAATATGCTCACTGGCATATGTTAGCTTGGCATCCAGGAACTGGTGGTGTACCCTGGATGCTGATCATGTCCCTAATTGGTCATTCAGATGTACCTGTAGCTAGTATCCTAAGGGCCACACATACATTTGCTTCCACTTGGATGGGTTCCCTTCTGTTGGCTCTGGGTCTGTGTTGAGGGCAGCAGAGTTTGGTGACTTATTTTAGTATGTCACTATCCACCCTGTAGCTCTCTACAATCTCCAGCTCATGTAGCTCCTGGAAATTTATCCTGGGCATAAACACTCTTCTCCTTCTCAGTCTAGGCCTATTTTCAACAGCAGCATCAACACTGACCAAAGCATGTAGCACATACAGATGTAGCAGAGCTGCAGCAGCCCCAAGCATTGCTTTAGTTAAAAATTCCATGTTTGTACTCCGCTGGTGTAGAGTATGAGAGTGAAATCAGATTGTAGGGTGTATGCAACCTTTATAGTGCTCTGCTGTAGGTATAACCTGTGGGTGATTGGCTACCTATGATGCATTCCACCTGCCCAGTACATCATTAATTGTTTTAATGGCCCAGTTTCAGTGGTACAGGAGTCATCAGTTATTTATATATGAATGGCTTTCCCAGCAATTTCTTTTTTTATTTTTCCCTGATAAGCGCTATATGGGGTAGTGGGCAAACCTTTGACACAGATCTAAACAATGCTTAGCACTTCAGGACCCACCCCCATGGATGGGCATGCTCAGCACAGTGGCACACCAAATAAACATGCTCAAACCCACTCAAACAGCACTAGACACACCACCCAGCTCAGCGGCACGCAAACAGGTGTCAGTGAGCTCCAATGAGCATAAACAGATGAATACCCATTATTCTATTCAGTAAACCCAGCTCATTAACATAAACATCCATACTTAATACCTGGAAACTGCACTATTCCAGGCCCTGCCTCCTTAGCAACCACAGCAGTCTACCATTGTACTTACTCCATGCAAGGTCTCATAATGCATTATTGTCACAGATTTATTTTTCTTCCTTTTTACACTTTTTTTTCCATAATGGCATGTTTGCACACTGCTGTGTGGTGCGCAAATGTAATATGGGTATTAAAACAAAATATTTTAAATTACTTTCCATTAGGTTTTAGACACACAGGACATAATTTTGCACATATCTGTGTCTGCTATGCTATTTATATGTTTCTACCTGGGCTTTAACAGCCTCTTTTCTCTTTTTGTATGCCATGTACATGGAATTTTTCCATGTACACTTCAAACACCAACACAGGGTCTGCAGGACTGCCAGTCTGATTGCTGGATCACTCAAACACCCTTATTTGCATGCAGTTCACCTGCTTATGAGGTGATTTGCATGCCACAGACACTTCCATGTTTGCATGTTCATGCATGCCCCTCTGCTCTGTTTACTGGATTGCACAGCTGCTTACTTCTGTGTAAGCTCGGTGTCACTATGCCCACACATAAAAAAGGTCCATGTAAGCTTTGTTGAATTCTCCCTTGAGTCATGCACTCTTTATCCACACAATGCATTTCAAATGAAATGTCTGCTTTTCACTGATGGAAGTAACAGAACTGCACACAGGAACACACTTCACATATTCTTGTGGCAAAAAGTGTCACATCATGCATACACTGTTGGAAACTCCTGGTGTCATAGCTGGTGTGATTCTCAAACAATCTGGAAATACATCGCTGATTGATAAGTATATTTCTTGGTATTTTAACCTTTCAGAGTTCTGCATTGTCTTAATTTTGCCTGACTGAATTATTTTATGTATTTTATGGCATTGTTTTTATGTTTCTCATTTGTCCTGAAACTGCTCACTCCCTATTTCTGAGGTGGAGTTTATAAAACTGGTCTAACAGATTTTGTGTTATCTGATTGCTTCAAGGCTTGCTGATTTAAAAAATAGTTTCTGTTTGTAAATTCTTGCATATACTGTTGGAAACTCCTGGTGTTCTAGCTTGCGTGATTCTAAAACAATCTGAAAAAATATTGCTGATTGATAAGTACATTTCTTGGAATTTTAACCTTTCAGAGATCTGCATTGTCTTAATTTTGCCTGACTGAATTATTGTTTGCCTGACTGAATTATTTTATATATTGTCTGGCATTGTTTTATGTTTCTCATCTGTCCTGAAACTGATTTTTTTCATAGTTGGTGGTTTTGCAGTTGCCCACCCCTACTGTAAAATTGACCTGGGACACCCCCCCCAGTCTGGTGTTCACTCTACTTAATACAGAGAGAACATATGAGAAGGCCAACCCATTTAGGATCTTAACCTCTGCTCCTTCTTCCTCTCTCTTTGCACTTTACTAACAAAAAAATAATGCACCTTATTTTGCTTTTGCCTCTTCTTAAAAGTGCTCAATTGTATTTATTCTGCTGCATTTATTACTGCTTTGTAGTAGCCTGATTAAATTGTAACTGTCATTGTAAGCCTTTTGGTTTAAGCACTTGGGCTTCAGACCAGTTGTTTTACATTAAGAAGGTTTGTGGTCTGTACTGTTGTGGCAGGACACATAGCTTACATCCTTCTAAGTTGGGAGTTGCTGATTGAAGGCTTAGTGTCTGTTATTCTAAGAGTATATTAGTTCTGGTTTAAGCACTTGGGCTTCGGGCCAGTTATTTTACATTAAGAAGGTGTGGTTTGCACTCTTGTGGGAGGAGAGGCTAGATTCTGCCCTTCTGAGCTGGGACTTTCTGGTTAAAGGCTTATTGTGCCTGCTTATTTGAACTGTTTCTTTCGGAAATTGGTATGCCTTTGCTGTAGCATAGACTAAATTCAGACTTGCTGAATCTAGCTTTATTTGTAATAAATTGAGCACTAATCCAGACCATCTTTATTTGGAGAAGGTTCCCCTCCACCCTAGTGGCAGGAGTGTGCAGTTAGAACTTGTCTGATCAAAGACTGCTGGAATGGGGCTTAGATTTTAGGTTTAATTGGTTAATTTGTTTAAATCAGTTTGCACATTTGCTACTGTTATATAAAAAAATACACTTTATGCATCACCGCTTAGCTAGGGTTAAACTATTCCTGGTGCCATAAAGTCTGCTCTTCAAATTTTCCCTTAGAATTAGCTAGTTTTTTAGTTTTAACACTCAGATCTGTTTATTTGAGCTCAGCAGTTGCTCAGAACTTGTAAGCACTAAATAAGCTACAAATTACTACAGCACTCAACTTTCCTCACTTGTCTAGAGGAAAACAGTTTTTAGTACTTAATAAATAAGCACCTATCCAGGCATGTCTAAGGGTCAGCTCCCGGTGTTTTCTCCTGTCTACCTGATGAATCTGGGCATCTTGGGGCAATGCAGCAATCGTCTCATGTACACAGACAACACTCTCCTCCTACCACACAACACTACAACCTGTGAGAGATGCACTTATATAGCCAAACTGGAAGCAAAGCTCTCTTCACCCAAGATTGGACTAGACAGTCAAAAGGAGAAGATAAAGGCACCACACCACACTCATCACATAGTCCCTCAAAACATATACCACCAAAACACACACATAGTAACACAAAACACACACCTACATTCACAGAGGCTCTCAATAAAAATCTGCTCAAGCAACACAAACCTCCAAAGCAGAAATGCATGCAACGTCCACCCCCCCAACACAACCCAAATGACACATAGCCCACAAACTCAGTGTGTCACTCAACCACAGCCCATAAGACATAACAAAGCACCCAACCCTCTAGTCATAGGTGCACACTGATATTTCACTCTCCAGGCTAAACAAGGAGAAAGTTACTGTCAGCTGCCTGTCAGGTGCCAGGATCCACCACATAATGCAGGGACTCAGGTCACTCCACAACAAGTACAAATATAACTCTGTCATTGTCCATGTTGGTGTGAAAGACCTGAGATGTACCTCCCTGGATTACATGAAAAGAGACATGAAGGAGCTCTCCAATCTTGTAGCCCAGGCAGGTATGACGCTAGCCCTGGGTAGCATCCTGCCATCACCCAGAATGATACCACAGTACAAGGATAAAATGATTGACTTCAACAATTTGCTATGCTTCTGGTGTCATTCTAAGGGTATCCAGTATCTGTCTGCCTGGGATGACATGATCGACAGACTACGATGCTTTTCCAGAGATGGCCTGCACCTGTCGCCCTTGGGATTCCGGATACTGGCTAAGGCTATTGCCACCACTATAGTGCCTTTTTTAAGCAAGGTTCAAATGACAAATTCACCACTGTAACAGGTGCAAGCAAGCACAATCTGAGGGTAATGCTACTCAATGCTAGAAGTCTAAACCTCAAAATGCATTCATTCAAGGCACTTCTTAAAATGGAGAACATCGACATCTGTGCAGTGACAGAGACCTGGTTCAAGGCTCCAGAGAGCACCCCTGCATTACCAAATCATAATTCATACCACACCTTTCAGCCACCTAACCTGGACTGAAACACTAAAGGTGGAGGTGTGTCCATATTCATTAAGGATATCCACACCTCCAGGCTAGTTGCTCAGCATAATGCATCCGAGATTATCCAAGTGCAACTAACTCTGGGAAAGACTGCAATCCAAATTGTAACTTGCTACAGATCCACCACCATGCCCCAGGATTCCCACTCCTCATTTCTTGATACACTGGAAAATATTAGGGTACAACCCAACACCCTAATAATGCACGATTTCAACTACCCCACCATTAACTGGGAAACTACTCATGTACCAACTCTTTTGCTCAACGTTTTCTGGAATTCGTAAATACCAATGCCTTGAATCAACTTATCCACACCCCCAGCAGGGGCAGCAATATCCTAAACCTGGTTATTACCAACATGGATGACATGAGTTCCACACCAGAGGTCAATTCCTCGTTGGTCAGATCTGACCACAAGCTAATCAGCCTAGGCATCCACATCCTGCCCCCACGTCCCATTAGGAAAACCACCGTAAAAAAAATTCTCCAAAGCCAACTTCACGCTTATTCAAACAGAAGTGGCAAACTTCACAACACCCATACAGATGGACAATAGAGGTACGTCTGCTGAGTCCTACACAAATGGACTTTTTAAGCACTTATACGAGTGTATGGATCATGTTATCCCTAACAGAACCAAAATGCTACCCTCCAGTAAAAGGAAGCCAATCTGGTGGTCATCTGCCTTAAGCAAACTCTACAACAGAAGAAAGAAACTGTTGCAAAAAAAAGTAAAATCCCATGATGGGAAGAACTCCCTGGTCAGCCTCAGTAAGAAGCTGAGATCCCTCATAAAATCCTCCAAAGTTAGTTATGAAAACAAAATTGCCACTGATTCTAAAGACAATCACAAAGCATTCTATAGCTATGTTAAGAATCTCAGTGGTAATACTCAGATCTGCTCTGAGTTATAGCACAATGGCACTAAATATACAGAAACAACTGATATTGCCAACATCCTGGCAGATAGGTTCAGTGCTAACTTTACCCCCCTCACCCCCTAAAGGGCCCATCTCTATCCCGGAAGAATGCAAAGTTCCTGTAATCACGGCTACACAGGTAAAAAACCACACTCTCCAAAGCCAAGAACACAGCATCCATGGGACCTGACAACATCCCAGGCTGCATTCTACATGAACTACAGAATGAACTGGCACCCCACCTAAGCATCATGTTTCATCATAGCCTCACCTCAGGCTTTGTACCCACTGAATGGCACACAGTTATGGTTATCCCACTCCACAAAGGGGGAGCCACCACGGACCCCGGGAACTACAGCCTCATTAGCCTAATGACCCTGGCCTGCAAGACCATGGAACGTATCATCATGGAACTTATGAACAAAGACATTGGTAATCTCCAAACTCTGGACCCCACCCAATTCAGGTTTGTAAAAGGCAGATCATGTCTCCTGAACCTTATTGACTTCTTTGAAGCAGTCATCAAAGCCATAGACGAGGGTAAGGTGGTTCACATAGCCTCTCTAGATCTTGCCAAGGCTTTTGACACTATCCCCCACTCTGAAATTATAGATAAACTCACTAAACTAGATATAAATCCCTATGTCACAAGATGGGTTGCCAAATGGCTTACTGACAGAACCCACACTGTGAAAGTAGCAGACTTCAAATCCGACTTCAGACCAGTGGCAAGTGGAGTACCACAGGATTCAGTCCTGGGTCCTCTCTTGTTTGGTATCTACTTTTCTGAAGTACAGGCTAACACAGAAGGTCTTTGGCTAATGAAGTTCGCAGATGACTGCAAACTAGGAGCCATAATTGAAACTCCTAATGATGTGGACATCCTACAAAAGGGCCTCACTAAGATAGATGCCTGGTGTCAAAGCCATGGCCTCAAGCTCAATGCCAAAAAGTGCATTGTCATCCCTTTTGGTAAAAACTCTGTACCCGTGAGCTACCACATAGGTGGTAGTTTACTTAAAACTAAAAGTGTGATAAGAGACCTTGGGACACAGGTGGACATTAATCTCTTCTTTGATAATCACATTGCCACAGTACTCAGGAAATCCTTCTACATAGCACATCTCATCACAAAAGGTCTTTCATCCAGGAAAAAAAGAGGTCATTGTTCCCCTCTACTCGTCACTCATTAGACCCATTATAGAATACAACACCCCTTTTGGTATGTACATCACAAGACATCTATAACAACTGGAAAGGCCACAGAAATACATCACAAAGAGGATTACTGTCCTCAAACAGATGCCCTATGCAGACCGTCGCAAAAACCTCCAACTTTACTCCGTCACATATTGCCTACTCAGAGGTAATCTCTGCCTAACATACAAAGCTATGTCAAACCCAGAGCGGTTGGACATGCTCCACTTAAAGAAATCCCAATCCCTCTGAGCCACATGCTTTAGAGACCTAAATCTTGTCACCACAATAAACAGAACATGTTGGAGGGATAGATTCCTGTCCCAGTGACTTCCCATACTCTGGAAAAAACTACCTATCTATATCAAACAAAGCTCCTCATTAGCACTCTTCAAGAAAAATTTTGATGATTGGATGGGAAATAGTAAATTCACCCTGGGAATCACCTCTGTGGCTCTGCTCGACAGGGGCACAGGAAAATAATTTTCTTGGGTGGCGAAAGCCAGAGTACCTTTTGAGCTAGGCTTGTATAGACCCTAGGGCCGATAGCCTAGTACCTACCTATGAACCTATGAACTCTCAGGTCTATCAAGCATGGTTCAAAGTTGTCCAGCATACACACATGTAGGGCTAGCACTGAGCTTGACTGTGTACATGCACACATTCACTCACCACTGTCTAATACAGGTCACCTACAGACTTACACGGCATCTTTTCATGGTCCATCTTACTTGCTTCCCTTCCTGACTCACACACATGCTGTCAACCTTTTGTGTCAGCCTAGGCCTCCTGCACCCCCACACAACAACCTGTGCAAGTGATGATACCTGTGCCTCATCCCTGTCATCCTCACCATCTATGCAGGGAAATGAAGCTATGTGTCTCATGCACAGGGTGACTATATAGATGATGATACACTTGTGTAATGCATTGTTGTTTTGCCATGCCACTTGTTGTGGTTACTGACAGATATTGTATGCTGACATTTGTCATGAGTACACCACATAATTTTGTGTACCTTATGTTGTATGATGTAATAATGCCTGTATACTTACACAATGAAAGGTGTGTCAAGGACCTATTTAAGTTTCTCTTTCAGGAGTCTGTTCAGAAAACCTGTAGATACACAGTGACAATATAGCCACAGATGTCACAGTACAGGATGAATGTGCACAGAAGAAATATGTCTTCAGCAAGGTACAGCACTCTAGATGCATGGCTCCATAGGTTCATATGCGTATAACAGGCTAACAAGGACAATGGCATCATTCAGTGAACTCATGCATCCCTAATCTGTGAAAAAGTCTGAAACATTTGATAAGTGTCACCAGGGTTTTTGGAGCTAACACATCTACAAGCTGTGGTGATGGAGATGATTCATCTACATATTTCCTGTGTCCAGTACAGACATTTGTCCAACACCAGTTATGATTGCCTTGTTCTGCATCCCATTGTGTAACCTGAACATGATGTGTGTCACAGCAGATGTGTGCTTCATATGCATGGGGGACTGTTTCATATATGGTGTACTGTCTGTGTTACATATGTGTCTTTCCAGCATGTACTATTTATACCACAGTGATGTTGTAGGTTTGTGAACTGTACATAACTGCAGGGACACAGGCTCCTCATGGAACAGCAAACCTGACTGGTGGACAACTGTCACTAACAAGCTGTACAATAAGAGCTGAACATTGTTGTGTGACAGTTGGGGTGAGGGTTCCCCCTTACATGGAAGCACAACCTCCTCAGCTAACAGAAATGAATAGTCTTTTTGTGATGTTGTGTAGACATGGTAAGTGACAAAATTAGCCACCCATATAAAAGAGAACCACAACACACAGTGTAGTTACATGTGTACCCTCAAAGGAAAGGCCCAGATTGTCAGTGAATTCATACATAATGATGCCACATAAAATGGGTCTCTATTCATAGCTAACTTGTAGTCCCACACTTTCTGTGTCAACTTCACTCCCCAGTCCCCACCATGTGGCACATGACATTCCTGCAACCTGTCCCTTAACTTCCATTTAGAGAGCAGGTCATAACTGGCCTCTCAATGGAGGATACACAGCATCTAATGGACATGCTAACATCCCAGACTACATCCTATATGGGATCTGACAAGGATTACTAACATCATTGGGAAAAAATCTTGCAATCATACTGAAACCCTGGCTGCAACCCATCTGAGTGGGCAAGTGTTATACCCTTGCAGAGGAGTGCTGCATCCCCTGGCCAACATAACTATAAACCTCTTTGTCTAAGTATCCATATCTGTATGCCCATAGGGGGAATCATCATGGAGCTGCTCAACACACATATATGTGATCTACACACAGTTGACTGTACACAGTTGGGATGTGTGACAGGGGGATCATAACTGTTACACATGGTGGACATTTCTGAGGAAGTTACCAAGGACCTGGGTGAGAAGACATCAGGGCATACTACCCCCTGGATTGAGCCAAGCTGTCTGACTATATCCCCTGCTCATGCATCATTTACAAAGCACCCACTTAGGCATCCATGGTACTGTCATTGTAGGGGTCACTAACTGGCCCATCCATGACACACATAACACGTACTTAACATAGGGACATCTGCTTCCAGTAGCTGGTCTGTAAGCAGTAGTGTTCAACAGGCCTCACTCCTGGGTCCTCTACTGCATGGAATCCATGTAACCACAATACAAGTGACTACTGAATGTCTGTGGCTAACAATGTTGGCTGATGCCTGCAAATTGTGAGCACTCATAGAGTCTGTCCATTATGTCAATATCCTGCAAGAGGATATTGATGAACAAATGCCTGTTGACATACTAATGGCCATAAACTCCATGCTAATATATATGTAGTGTCATTTCCGTCAGTAAGACCTATGCACTTGGTAAGTAGCACGTCAGTTGCAAAATGTGATGTACATACTGAGGGGTGAAAGAACTAGGCACACAGACTTGGCCACACAGGTTTACACCTAATGTGTCTGAGATCATCACATCTCCACAGTGGTATGACAGGAATTGTATGTCATAACTGAGGGCACAGTCACTCGTAATTGACATACTCATAACCTCCATGTACTCTTTCCTCAGCATGCCAATATATGAGTGCAATGCCCATTTGGTAATGTACCTTTCCAAGCATTACTAGCAATTGCACACAACAGTATGGCCCCTCACAAGGGAACTTCATGTCTTC
>NC_056745.1:1235510031-1235560622 GCF_019279795.1 Protopterus annectens
ATATATATATATATATGGGGCTAATTCTTTTTGTTGAAAACTCATTTCACTGAATGTCATTTCACTGGGACCAAATCACTGAAAGTTCAGATTACTGAAAACTCATTTGACCGAATCTCATTTCACTGAAAGCTTACAAAGCTAAATTTCATATGCTACATTTAAACCATAGACATGCACACTTACAACACCAATGGCTAACTCTTTCCGGAACCTAAAAACTACTTACTTACTGTCTTATCAGAAACCATACAGTATAAAACCAAACTAGGTGGGGGGCTCTGCCCCCCACACCCCCCAAAGTGGGCAGGTGTGCCACCTCCCAACTAGATATACTAACTCCAGGATTGCACTACAGTTGGGAAAAGGGCATATGCATTTTAATTGCTTTACAGTACTCTACACAATGCCACTACTAAAACTCGGTGAAATGAGTTTTCAGTAATTTGAGCTTTTAGCGATTTGATCCCGGTAAAATGAAATTCAGTGAAATGAGTTTTTGACTAAAAGAAATAAACCTATATATATATATATATATATATATATATATATATATATATATATATATATATAGTTTCACTTCATAATCTCGAACTACTGAAATCTCGAAATTCAGTAACCCGAGACTATGAAGTCAAACCATTCACAACACCGAAACCCACAATCCCGAATCACACAATCACAAACATGCATACACCATACACCACTGAACATACACACCATTCCACCGACAGCACACAAACCACACAACCCTACACTACATATAAGCAAGCCCCCCTGCACCCCCTCACACACCCCCTACTTATATTTACCAAGTCCAAGGTCGCACATAAAATAAAAAAAAAAAACGCCACACACCACGTCATCCTCCACTCACTCACACACAAATATGCATCACACATACACAAACATCAACAAATCCAATACTCACACTCACACTTACACCTCCCTTACCCACACACACAACATACAAAAACACACACAAACACTCACTTACCTGTGATTTCAGGCACCATGAGACTACACGAGACATACCAGAAATGCATAAGTGCGGATTTGAGATATTCGAATTCGCTCTTATGCACTTTCAGCATTCTGGTATTTGCCTTCATGGTTTAGGGTTACTGAATTTCGAGATTTCAGTCATTCGAGATTATGAAGTGAAACTATATATATATATATATATATATATATATATATATATATATATATATATATATATATAGCTATATATCTATTTGGGAATATAGAGTTAGATATGCTATGTATGTGGGCGCGATAGTGACAGATGGATATGTATACATATATGTATGTACATTTAGACATATCTATACATAACTGGTCATTGGGCAACTAAATTGTGATCATTTTAACTAAGTTTATGGGCATGCCCAGTGGGACTGTCAGTACTTATAAAGTAGGTCCAGCCCAGCCCTACCTGTACTCCAGTCTGGGACTTTGTGTGTTACAGACAATGACATCTGTCTCTGTTTCTGCAATACTGCATTCACTCAAAATATCCATGGCATTCTCCAGCGGTCTGATGTAATTACTATTTGACAGAGGTTCATAATGTTACACCACACACAGACTGAAAGTCTGTGAAAACAGCAAGATAATACTGTCTCACATGCAAAAGTGTGGATACCTCCAGATTTGAACCATCAACATCATCTCCCATGTTAACTTTCCTAGCCCACTGAGCCACACAAGCTGTCAGCAGGGAGGAGTCATTCAATACACAATCACCAGGATACACATGTAAGTTGGTATTCCTGCATTCCATGAGACATTGGGTATGGTGGAACAACACCACGTGTTTTGCTGTGATGCACAGTGGTCCAATTATCATGTGACCCCCCCCCCACTGTTTAACATCTCCCTTGACTGACGTAGTGAATATTCCAACCATGAGGCCTAGTGAATATTAAGAAACACATACTAGTGGACTGGGTATCTGTAGTCCCATGTGGATGTTACCTTTGTCCAAATAGCTCACTATATTTCCTTGCATACATGCAGTAGATCCATACATACAATACCATATTATAGTAATCCCTACAAGTAGTGTGTAGTTTAAAACCTTACCTTGCAAATGCAGCAGTTGGCAGAACTGTAGTTCAGGGATGACTCTGTCTGATGCAAGCAGTACACAGCCAATACATGGATAGGTACTGCTGTGTGGGTAGCCTGGCATCACTTTTAGTATATGTATGTGAGTAGGAGTAAGGTGTCAGTCTTTGGGGCCTTAGAGTGTCAGTGAATGTGCTATGCATTGTCTCTTAGCCAAAGCCAGAGCATACTGGGCATGTCTACATGTGCCTACAGGGACATCATATGGGGGTTTCTACTCTAAGTTCTCCTGTGAGTGTGACTGTGGTGACCTGGGCACTGGTTGGGGCTGTGTATCCCTTCCCTGTGCTTATCCTGCTACAGCTGTTTCTGCAGGATCATACTGTTTAGCATGGCACATACTGTAAACATATGTGCACATGTGGCTGGGGAGTACTTCAGGACGGCAGCAAATAGATCGAGGCACCGGACCCATGACTTCAGAAGCCCAAACACATGCTCTATGATGTTCCTAGTTTGTGCATGTGCCTCATTATGGCATTTTTCCATGGGTGTGTGTGCATTTATGATGGGTGTTATTATCCACGGTTTCAGTGCATAGCCAGTATCCCCCAGTAAATGTCCATGTGGGATTTCCCCTCTAGCAAATATCTGGTACAGCTGTGATGCATGGCAGATACAGGCGTCATGATAACTGCCAGGGATGCCAGCACACATGTTTATGATGATCCCCTGGGCAGTTGATGGAGTGGTACCCCTTGCGGTTTATGTAGATTTTAGCCTCCTCACCAGGTGGTGCCATGATGTGTACATGAGTGCAATCTATGGCACCCAGTATTTTAGGGTAGTGTGCTACATGGTAGAAGAGCTGTATATTGCTGGCCCTTGCCTCAGCATTGAGGGGAAAATGAATGTGCTCACTGGCATGTGTTAGCACACTACCCTGAGGTACTGGGTGCCATAGACTGCACTCATGTACAGATCAAGGAACCACCCAGTGAGGAGGGTAGAATGTACATCAACCATAAGGGGTACCACTCCATCAAATGCTAGGTCATTTTCAATGCCCATGGCATTATCATGAATGTGTGTGCTGGCAGCCCTGGCAGTCGCCTGAAATACCATGATAGGAGTTAGCATGGATAAGAGCACTAACATTGTCATACACCTACTGACACTGTACCAAACACTGTTTCCTTTGCTCAAGGTCAGATCATACCTACCAACTGTAACTGGCGGAGTCCATTGACTGTTACACTATGCAATGGATGTTGAACATGGATGTTGAACATAAGTCTCACTCCATCAACCATGGCCTGACAATGTGTATGACAATATTAGGCTAGCAGGTCATGCTTGGAACTGCGTACATCATGTACAGAATGTTACGTCAGCTGGCAAGTGTCTGACAGTCATACTCTGGGAACATAGTACTGGGAGATCTATGCTGCAATGATGCCAGTCACCAGTGGAGTTCATTACTGGTGTACGCGTTCTACCTATACCCTCTCTGCAGTCACAGCCACTGTCACTGACCTCTGACTGAGTACATTAGCAGGTGAATGCATATCAGGAGCTGTCACAGAATCCCACACAGAACCAACTGTTATCCAGGATGGCCTAAGACACACTCAGTTGTTGTCTGAGCCACTGACAATGACTAAATGTGAATGACTACACAACACTGTACTGTAGGAAATCATTCACCACTGCAAAATAACGTAGTGTTCACAAACCACACACAGTTGAGCAATTACACATGGAGTTATGGACACAGAGAGCAATGTAGCCTTTGGATTTCAGTGGTTGAAAAGATTTGGGGATGCATTCACTGTTGCACAACCTATACCGACAGTTTGGGATGTAAATCCCAGACTGCCACTGCTGTACTGAATGTGGCAGTCATCATACCTCTCATTGTGTGCAATGGCACCCTTGCCATGTCACTACACAGGCATTTCATACAACTTTAGCAGTCGCACAGGTCCAATGGTACACCAATACACAGTGTAGATAACATGTTTTATGGAGTCAATGTCACAACCATACATGTGTAGTCTGTCTCTTAAATGCTTTGAAGGGGATGTGTATGGATCCATACAGGAAGGTGTCAGTTCCAACTGTGTACCTCCAGTGTATCCATGACAGGACTAGCACATGTCTCATCTGTTCTACACACCAACAACATCAGCGTGGTATGCATAGTACATGCTGGAAAGACAGGTATGTAACATAGACAGTACACCCTACATGAAACAGGCTCCCCCCATGCACGTAAAGCACACATCTGTTGTGACACACATCACGTGCAGGTTACAAAATGGGATGCAGAACATGACAATCAAAACTGGTGTCAGGCAACTGTTGGTACTGGACACAGGATATATATAGATGGGTCATCTCCATCACCACAGCTTGTAGATGTGCTAGTTCCCAAAATCCTGGTGATGCTTATCAAGGGTAGCAGACCTTATCAGAGATTAGGGATACATGAGTACGCTGAACACCGCCATTGTTCGTGTTAGCCTGTTATACACATATAAATATATGGAGCCATGCACTTATAGTGCTGTACCTTGCTGAAGACATATTCCTGCAGACAAATGCCATCAAACACTATCTGTCGATAACCACTACAAATGGCATGGCAAACCAACATGCATTACACAAATACATGATAACTAATATAGTCACCCTGTGCATCAGACATATAACTTCATTTCCCTGCATCAATGGCGAGGATGACAGGGATGTGTCCCAGGTATCATCACTTGTACAGGGTGTTGTGTGGGGGTGCAGGAGGCTTAGGCTGGCTCAAATGGTTGACAGCATGTGTGTGAGTCAGGAATGGGAGCATGTAAGATGGACCATGGAGATGTGCTGTGTGTGCCTAAATTTGACAGTGGTGTGTGAGTGTGTGCATGTACACAGTCAAGATCTGTGATAGCCCTACAAGTGTGTATGTTGGACAGCTTCGGACCATACATGGTAGAGCTGACAGTTCACCGTCTCCATCCCTGAACACGAGAACTGGCTCTGCTAGGATTTGCACTGGCACCTCCATGCCCATGGTCAGAAGTGGTGCTAGTGCCTGATGGTGAATGCTGTTTACTGGGACTGTGTCCCCCATGGGACCATCCAGGACCATGAGCCCAATGGCCTGCCATGTATTTGTGTAGTCAGCACACTTCCTTCTGTAGCACTGGATGTACCACCACTATGGGAGTGTGATTGTGCATGGCGACATGGACTCTCAGCAGATGGGGTTGCTGATCTACATCCATGGGTCTGATGCACAACCCCAACCAGATATTCCAGCACAGACAATGTGCCTTTCAAGACAGACACTGTCTCAACCCACCTTCTGTCCACTGCATTAGTGAACTTATCCAGGGTGTCTCCCGTGAGGTGAAGGCAGTCACGGATTTCAGACTGTGCTGCATCCATAACCCTAAGCATACATCTGGTCTTCCATTCAGAATGTGCTTGTGCCACCATGACGTCCTGAAACATGTGCTGAGTGACCTGTGATATTGCACCTACAACAGGTGGTGGGCAAACAGCTGGCCTCCTACAAGCACCCCTGTCAATTTGCCTGTGTGGGACCTTGCCAGCATTCTGGCTATGGCCAGTGTCTACACTCACTGGACCATAGTTGCCATACTTTTCTGTTCAATGTCCCCACCCACTGACATATCTGTTACATCTGGGGGCTGGGTATGTGTGGGCATACAGACTCTCCGTGGTGACAATGGGGGCAGAGGATGGATGTCTACCTCTGTGAGAGATTTACCCCCTGACACACCCACCTGTGCCTCACTGTGGCCACCATCATCATCAGAGGCCGAAGTGACACTGACATCAGGTTGTGCAGGGGACAGACATCAACCCCCTAATCACCTGCTATAAGAAAGAAAAAAGCAGTACATTGATACCTGCACTACTGTGTACGGAAAATCCACCAAGACTCATAATAATGAAGACCTACAACTGGATTAGCGGTCAAACATTTTTTTTCTCTGCTTTCATCCACAAAAGACTTCCTCAGAACAAAATACAGAATCAACTCCAGACCTTTGTAACAATCACTTGAAGTAAGTCCAGTAAAACTTGATCAGTAATATTTACCTTTTAATTAATCAATATGAAGCTATACTTGAAAAATCAACACATAAAAACCCAGTACAATTATCTTAACAAATATATGGAAAAACACTTTTCACTGCCTAATCTATTTGCCTTCAACCTGTTGTTTTTAAAAAGGCATTTTAAATTCTTTGCCTCATTTAAACCAGGAGCCTTATCTGTTCTTAACTGTAACTGCCAAAGTATTTCTTTATTCAACTACACTCCTGGGATTACCCCCTCTAAGAGCCTTAGGTACCTGTTTCAGAATGAAAAATTAAAACATTCTACGCTGTTTACCCGCAAAATGATGTTTACACAGGGCATTATTCTGACCCTTAACATTAATAGAATAAATGTTCCTTAACAAAACAGTGTCATGCTTACCAGGAGCAGGACCATGGCCTTGGTCAATACCTGATGGATCCGTGAAAAGTTATGGGTGGGGTAATGTCAGTACCACCGCATGTTGCAGGACAAGAAGGTAATATATCCATATATCTCACATTTATAGTAGCTACTGTGTTATTTGTTGCATTAGTCTCATTCTTAGTATGAGAGTATAACTGAGGTTAACCCCCCCCAAAGAACAAAGACCTGACACCCATGTAAAAGTATGTACAATTTGATGCACTGACTGTTACAGTATTACAATATTGATCACAGTAAGCTTACCTGCATGCTCCTCAGCTGTAGAAACTGTGGCACCCACCTCCACGATATATGGTGTGATGGATGTCTGGGAGACGTTGTGTGTGCCTAGGTTCACCAGGAATTCCTCATTGGCCTTGACTGGTTGTTCCACTCCACTACAGGCCCTCCGCCAGTGATGGCATGATCCCTGGCTACATTTGCTACCCATCATCATGCAGCATTTATCATGTCTGCTGAGCGGTGTCGTACCTGCTTATATGTCCTGCCCTGCTGACCCATGTCATTCACATCAAGGACAAGGTCTGCCCACAATGCAGGCCTCTGTTTCCTGCTTTGTCTCCCCTGGACAGTAGGTGGTGATAATGTTGCCTTAGTCCCCCCAGTATAATTTCATTCTCCTCATCTGAGAATGCTGCATGGTGTCTATGGTACATAATTCCTGAAAACAACAAAAGAGGAACACATTACAGGATCACATATGTGAACTTACACTATGTACAGATACAGCAAGAGAAGAATGGCTGGCACTATCCACTGCTTGCTCACATGCCATACTCCACAGTGTGCAAACAACCTAAGTGGGTGGATATAACTGAGACAGTAGCAATAGTCAAGTATTCCCATGTGTGCCATGACAGGCACCGCTGTATTATCATACAACCAACACTCGAGTCTACTGTGGTGTGTCCTCTATGGGCAACTCCTTGATAATATCTCATACAAACAATGCCACACAAATAGCAGTGTGCTATTACAGCCACTATAAAGGGACAGTCCAACGAGATCAGTGTGCCACAATAACAAAAGACAAAGCACTCGATGTTTTGTAGTCCTGTGTAGGTGTAAGACAGGAGGAGATTAAGGACATGTCATTATCACAGGTTTAAGACAGGATTAATGCTGCAATCCCTATTCCCTGTAAGTCTATTTGGCCATCTGCAACATTTTGTATACAAAAACAGTTACATACCTGATGAAGTGCAGTACTCCTCTGTTGATATTGGTTATAGTATAGTTGTCACAAAGACATGCTCTGTGTGAAGAAAGTCTTATACAAACTGGTTACCCATAGCCAGCTGCTTGCCTTTTAAACAGGCTTTCCACCAGCAGGCAATTGCCTCTAAATCAATCTGTGGGTCTGAAATACTAATTGCAGCCAACACAGCTGATTTGCTCTAACATCAGCCAATAATATGCAACCACTGTGGAATATATAAAGCCTTCATGTAGATTAGGGCCCCTTTCTGATATGTTTTGCTGGACATTACTGGAGTCAGGAGACTACATCATTGCAGATAATAGGTCTGCAGAAGACACCTTTACCTAGAGATGTGTGTGCAACAGGCTGCTGCTACTGCTGAAGGTAATAGATACAGGCAGAGAGTGTGAACACTTTGGAGGACAAAAAGCTGTAAATGTAACTGTGTGAGCTGTGTCAGCCTTGTTGTAGAGCCAGGGCCAGAGTGAGGGTACCCTCTACATCCCAACTGCAAAATATTTGGTGCGTCTTTGAGCAAGATGGAGTATATATACATGACTATGTCCACCATTTGGACACCTGCCAGGCCATGTATTACAGTCTGGTAGTAATTTGCAGCATGTATGAGGGCAATCCTTGATACAAGCAGGGACTTCAAATATGCATATTAGATGTGCAATTGTGGTAATTTGCACTGTGACTCTGAAAGGATTGTGTGGTGCACTCAGACAATAGTGGCTCTCATTCACAGTACCTGAGGTAACATTCTTTGTGAATGCATATTACAGCATGATGTGACAATGTATGCACATATAGTTTTGCTATAGGGATAAGTGAAGTGCTTTCCTGCCTGCAGGCCTGTGACTTCCATCAGTTAAAAGCAGACATTTCATTTGACATGCATTGTGTGGATAAAGAGTGCATTACTCCATAATTAATTGCTGACGTCACAATACTGGAAGTTCAATGCTACACCCTACTGGATTTGAACCCAGAACTGTGTATGGCAAAGTGCACTGTTTGTGAGGCATTTAACTGATTGAGCTACTGAGTCACTGTTCTAGCAGGTGTATTTGCAAGGTATATGTGCACACATACAGGATGTGACAATCATGTTCTGCATCCATCAGTATGTGCAAAGCTTTATAGGGATGCATTTCTTTACCAGGGTCCAAGTTGGACATGTGCTTTGTTATTAATGCCTTAGCTGGTGTCTTTCTACATGTTGCTGATAAAAGGGCACATTTATCTGCTATCACAGGCTTCACTTGCATCCATCATTATGTCATTGGCTTTATCATGGTGTACTGTTTCACCAGAGTCCCAGGTACACTCCCGTTTTTTTTCCATTATTTTTTTATTCAAGTTTGCATGGTGCAGTGCACAGCTCTACTGGAACATGCTTAATGACTGTAACTAGTGATAGCTATGTTGTTTTTAAAGCACCTTTTTATGTAAGAGTTGTGTGGTATGGCAGGTTAATGCAGTGGTCTGCAGGTGCAATGGTTTCAGATTCAAAAAAATGGGACAGGTGTTCACTTTGCAAGTGTGTATTACAATTTTAAGGAAACATATAATCAATATAGCTCTATTTAGTTGAGCTTAGCAAAGCTGCATGACCCAGTGTGCTATGCAGCATTGTTTTAATAAAATATAAAAATAAGAAAAAAGGGGAGACAGGAAAGTGGTGAAATGAGGTGCAAGCAGAGAAAAACATAGTGGAAGGCAGTCAGGGATGTGCAGAAAGGGTGTAGGAAAGAACCATAGCTATCCATTTCTTGTACAGCAAGAACTGTGCATTTTGACAGAATTTGTACATGAATTTGAACTTTCACCCCAGAGAGAGAGGGGGGTGAGGACAACATAAACAGATTGTCAAGCCAATTGGACCAAATTATGTGTATCCAGTGGACATGTGGGTGAAATGGAGAGCTATGTATGGGGTAATATTTTTTTTTGTGGGACAGGTGCCCCTTTTTGTTTTTTAATGTGTGAGTGGAATGTTCGGAAGGGACATAGATACATGTGGGAGAGTTAAGTTGGGTAGGTGAGGATGCATTTGCAAACAGACAAGACAGACAATACAACAGACAGGGGTGGTTTGTGACACATGAGGGGGGTGAACACGTTGGATATGGAGGGTGATGTAGAATCCAGGTCCAATGTGCCATCACAAGGCAGCAGCATGACTCACATCCCCACCCATGGGACTGTCAGCACTGCTCTGTCACTGCACCAAGTGTGGCAGTTATGGAGGCTGGGCACTGGGGTGAGGCTGCTCCACCAGGTTGGTCAGCATGCCCTCAATCCAGTGCAGGTGGTGGTCAAACCCACAGAAGACTATCCTGTGCACCAAGACTGGCAGCTCATCCCTGGTGACAACACCCCCTCTGCCACTTGTCCAGGGGGACCCATCCCAGGGGGCAGTACTACCCGACACCACAGGTAGTGCAGGAGCAGCAGAGGACACACCACTGGTCTGGATCCCAAATATGCTGTGACCCGGTGCCATGGCCAATTGAGGCTTACCTTGATGTGCTGTGGTAAATGAGGTATAGCAATAAGTTATGGTTAGTAATAATCAAACCTCTGTTAGTATTAACAGAACAAAACATCATTTTAATTAATCCCATACATATTAATGTATATTATGTGAAGCACTACATTAAATAACATTAAGTATGGTGATAGCATGCCAGTAAGAATTAAAGCATACATCCAACAAAACAGTTAGTTTATCAAAATATGTTAATTTTGAATCATAATAACAGATAACAATAACCGACCACATTTTTTAAAATATAGTTAAACAAATTATATTAATATTAAATCATAATAATACTTAACAATAATAAATAAATGAAGATAAGGGGTGGGGAGAGAGACAGAGAGAAAAACATTCCATTAGTGACATTGCAGTTTATATCCCTGAAGACACTGATAATATATACTCTACAGGTGTGTAGTGTCAGTTTAGGGCACAGTGACTACAATTCACCTATAGCTGATGTAGCATGTACATACCTCTCAAGCTGTTAGCATGGGTCAGTATTGGTCAAGCAATAACAAATGCAGGTACACAACTACACAGAACAGTTTCAAATAATGTGAACTGATATAACTACCAAGATGCTCTGTAATCAGATTTGGTAATACATTGCATTCCGTGAAGTCATTTCTCTGGTAATCCTGTGACAGATGGATTATGCAGTTTTAATTACAATATGAGAAGTTATGACACTTGAGAGGCATGTTTGCGTACAATACATAAACTAGAGAACCACTATGGCTTAATTCGCAGAATAGAACCCAATATCTGTGACTTCAGCGGACATCTGCAAATAATGTAATAATTGACTGCAGAAACTTAGTATAGGCATACAAGGAATACAGCCATGCTGGAAATAGACAGATTTATTAAGGAATCAAAAATGCTGATGAACACTTTATTGGTATTGATTTTAAATATCTGTGAAGTCCACACATAATATCTGCTCATAACATGGGCCACCTCACCCATATGCCTTTTATTCCTGGGGTGAGAGAAAATGTGAGCATTATGAGACTGGTACTGACCTGCAGATAACCTTGAACCACGCTATGAGTTGAGGAATACAAGTTACAGAACATTATTTTTGCATTCTAGAACTATTACAGTGTCATAATTGACTGTAGTGACAGTAGAATACACATGCATGGAATACATCTGCACTGCATATAATAAAACAGCTTTGTTTTAGAACCAATGACAGCATTATGTGACTGGCAATGACCTGGAGACAACCTTGACCCATCCTATGGATTTAACCATACATTTTACAAGGCATTCTTTTTGCACTCTAGAACTATTACAGGGTTTGAATTGACTGCACTGACAGTGAGATATACATGCATAGAATACAACTTTACTGTATATATTAAAACAGATTTATATTAGAATCAGCAATGGTGGTTAACACTTGAGTGCACACACAGTATCTGCCCATAGAGTGAGCTACCTCACCCATATACCTTTATTCCCTGAAGTAGGAAGAACAGAGAGCATTATGAGATTGATACTGGCCTGGAGACAGCCTTAGACAGTACTATGAGTTAAGCTATACAATTTGCAGGACATTGTTTTGCATTCTAAAGCTATTATAGTGTTACATTTGACTGCAGCAACCTTACCATAGACAGTCAATGCATACAGCTCTACTACAATGGTTATGATGACACAATCCTTCTGTACACCATTTTGCTTACTGTTATTGGTATTGTTTATTATTTAACTACAGTTGCTATTGTTCATTTATTGCACTACAGCTCTAATTCCCATTTATTGCACTACAGTTGTACATGCCCATTTATTGCACAACAGTTTTTCTTGTGTATACTTTATTGCAATAAATTCTTTACTCTGTCTTGTTTATTGCACTACAGTTAGCATAATAAATCCATACTTACTACACTCATGGCACAATCCGGCCAGGTGCCCAGCATGGGGCTCGTCATTGTGAGCCTTCTCAGCTGCAACGATTGGGAGAGAAGCACACCATTATAAATATATATCACTTTTGCAGACATTCAGCTTTTATTTTGGTGAGACAGTGGAAAACATGCTTACATATTTGTGGAGCATTCTTATTGCTTGCCTCTTGGACCAAGGTGTTCAAAGTTCACCTCTTTCTCCTTTTCAGGTCATTATAATGGTGATGACACTGCTCACCTGTGCAGGGGATGCCAGTAGCACTCTGAGTTCCCTGGCCAACTAGGGCCCAAGCCTCCACCATAAACTCTGAGCCCTGGAAATCTCCCTGCATCAGCCTGAGTTCATGTTTTTTTACCAGGAGCCCAAACAGGACCCTGAACTCATGAACACCCCATTTCTGTGCCTGAAAGCATTCACTTTCATCAGCACCAGCTGCCATATTAACAGCTGATTGAACTCCAGTGAATGGTGCAGAATTCCTGTCTATTGCACTTAATGTAGGCTGTTTTTCTGCCCTTACATGTCATTGGGCAAGATTGAAAAAAGCGCTGCATCACTTAGCAGCATGCAAGCCAGCTAAGCAGAGCTAAGCAGCATGAAAACTCGCACAATTTTGGTTTTAGTGAAGCATAGCACTGCACAAACACTGGTAGCCATTAGCATGTATATGCAGTGGTTAGCATGGTTGAGCAGTACTTAGCCAAGCACAGCAGTGCCATATTTCACAATTTGTTATTAAGTTAAACAAAAATATTTAATTAAATTACAGGCATATTCTGCCTGCTATAGATTCGACCATAGGACCTACTACACATGAGGTCCTAACTCTAAACATTTAGCTACTAGGATATTATGAAAACTAGTATACCTTCACTTATACTAGTCGGCTACCTATTAGTGTTGCTGAACACCACACTGCAGCGCACAAACACACTTTTAAATAAAGAATTAATTACATCCGGTTTCTATTTTTAGATGTCTGGTAGGTGTTGGCTATATATGTATAAGTGCTGCTCGGCTTTGTGGTGCACCACACTGCACCGCACAAATAACATTTTGACAAAAACCTTACCTACCATCTACACCTTCTATTTCTATACTTCCATCATGAGTTTAACAATTCTTTACTTATATCACCAAGTTATATAATGTTATCACCATACTACTATATGTAATTCTTGCCATACTATTGGATGCTGCCATTTACTTATCGAATGTATTACTGCTACCTAATATATTCTGTATTATATGTTCTTTTTATGTAATTGCATGTCCCTGGGCCTCCACTGAAAATGGGCTCATTTCTGGCCCAGTGGACTTTCCTGGTAAACAAATGCAATAAATAAATAAATAATTAAAAAAAAAAATAAAATAAAAAAACAGACAGTTTCTAGTTTTAGATGTTAGGCAGGTGTCAGCTGTCTATATGTGAGGACATCTTGGCACTGCTGCACTCCATGCCATGCAAACATGCAGAAAAATCAAATAAAAAAAAACATAAAACTTAATTATTACATATTTAACACAATTCACAGCATTTCAACAATGACAGGATGCATTACAGGGAGCTTCCCCTGTACATCACATCTGACCAGGCATCCACAACCACGGGTAGCCTCTATATATCTTCCTACACTGATTCAATATCCCTGTTCTTATGCTCTCCCTTGGCAGGGCACCATCATTAATATGCATAGATCGCTGCTGAGGGGGAACAGTGGCCATGTACATAGATACATTCCATGTAGGCTGTACACGGTGTCTAGATGGAGTTTATTAAATCCTGGTGTCTTTTTGGAGTCACGGTAGGGAGTCCTGGCATATAAAATGATTACCAAAAGGAATACTGTGCAATTTGCGCAATTGCATCTTTGGGTACAGAGAATACTCTATTCAGGTAACTGCCAGCAACTAAAAGAACTGTCTTATGTAGAAAAAATAATTCTTATAGAATATATAGAAAGACTTTCACACCCAGATGATTTTCTTTATTTTCTGTAAAACATAATAACATGTCTCTCTCTCTCTCTTTGTCTCTTTCTCTCCTTCCCCAACACACACACACACACACACACACACACACACACACACACACACACACACACACGCACACCCGCACACCCGCACACCCGCACACACACACACACACACACACACACACACACACACACACGCTGTATTCAGATTTCCAAAGTATACATATAGTTAATTTTCCTTAAATTGTATTCTAAAGCCATCAGTTTCTCCTATTTTCTTTTTGTAATGGTTAAATGGAATCTGCAAATGTTGCATAATGAAGGGAACAAAGGTAACACATTTCACTCTTGTTACCAGATTTGCACAAAGAAATCTACATTTTGCCAGTTATCTTTTTAGAAAATGAAGTTGTTTACCTTCTTTTTGATTAATTGTATTTAGCTGAAACCTGTCATCTCTACTATAGATATGACATTGGATGTTTTCCTTTGTTTACAATGGAGAAGTTAACATATATAAGTAAGGGGTGTAGGGGTGTAGACCCCAAATAAGTGGTAGTTTAATGTTTAACAGATGTATAATTTTACTTTTAATTTATATGTTATCTGCATGACTTGTTTTCATTTGTTGTGTTTGGCTTTCTGTTTTTTTTTTTTTTTTTTTTTTTTTTTATTTATTTTGGTTGACATGCATGCAACACTGGCCGTTATATTTCTAGGTTTCAATGATCTACAGGACTTGAGGGTTTCGTCCTTTTATGGCTGAATTTGTACACTGGTGTCATCAAACCAATGATATTTGCATAGACAATTACCAGAATGCTCATATTGAATAAGAACACTATGCATTAGTTTGGGTTACAGATATTTTGTGATTTTTGGATATTGTAGCCTCTTTTTGATGATTTGTTTTAGAGGAATTTGATTTCATTTTGGGAATGTTATTATTGTATTTATATTGGATAGGTTGTTGTGTAATTATGCATTGACAATGGAGTGTAGATTGTTTTGTACATGGTGAGTGGGAGGGTTGTTTGTCAATGTTAGTGTGTGTGTGTGTGTGTGTGTGTGTGTGTGTGTGTGTGTGTGTGTGTCTGTTTTTCGGTGACCTACTTTTACTATTTTGCTGCTGTTTTTTGTCTTGATGGAATGTCTTATTTTATGGAAGGGTGAAAAAGCTCACCTGTCTTTCATTGACTATGAATGTCTTACAGAATGTTTCAAGTGAAACTAGGTATTTAATTTATGTTGATGATATGGTATTGTTTTCTGCTCATTATGATGAAATGATACCCTGCTTGTCTTACAAAATGATACTGTAAAGATTTAAATTTGGGCTACATCTTTAAATATGCAAATTAACACCTTAAAGACAAAAGATGTGTGTTTTTTCACCCTTCTACTTTATGTTATATAACAAGTTATTCCAACCTGCTGACTGAGAGGACTCGTCTGTGTATCTGATATTCATAGTCAAAGTGTAAATATCTCCAAAGATCTAATCAAGTTATATGTTTTGAAGGGTTGTTAAGATCTGAGTTTCAGAAAATTGCTGGGTATATATTTGATTTTGGAATCATTTTAAAGTGGTTTGCCTTTCACTGCAACATCTAGAAGGCATTATAATAACCTGAAATCTGTGTAGCATACCATTTTAGAATTTATTGCAGATAAATTATGGTATACAGTGGCAGACCCAGAATAGGTACAGGTAAGAGTACTAGTGCTGACCAAACATGAATGTCAGTAGACAATTGGTATCACAAAGCCACACTTCTGGGTACACTCACCCCTCATTTTCTTATCATGTTCTGCATATTTAGAAATATACCTATAAAACTGTTAAAAGTGAATTGCAGAAAGCAAGCAAATTTTATTCAGAATGTGACCCCTCCCTCTCTGGGGGGGTAATCTAGGAGTCTGAATCCTCACCACTGACACTGGAGAGGGGGTGTTCACTTGGAATAAAAATAGATACACACAATATTACCAGATGCAGCTCTCTGCACCAAGCACAATTTCCATTAAGAGCACACAGGGAACAGACTCAGTCTGGAGTCTCTGTCTCTCTCACTCTCTCTAGGGCTCCAGTGAGACTCTCTATTGGCACAGCTGTAGAGTTGAGAACTCAGTCAAGTGTCCAAGCCAAGTCCTCTACCAATCTCTCTGTGAAAAAAGTGCTTTGTGTCCCTGCTCCAAGCAGCTGACACACACACTCTTGGAGGTTTGATTTGCACACACACACACACACACACACACACACACACACACACACACACACACACACACACACACACACACACACACCTGGGAAAGGCTGGCACAGATATGCTAGCTATGCCCCCTTTTGCCCAGACTATAAAGTAGTTACACTGATACCAGACACTTCATAGCCAGCTACTCTAAGGGACTTACAAGGGTAGCTAATTATATTGAGCGAAATTAATATTAATACAAATGATAGTGTATGCCCAATGCAGTAAGTTTTTCAGAAGTAGACACAGAGTTACCAAATAGATATAAGTACTCTCATAAGTTTAAATATATTCAATAATAAATAAAAAAGAAGGTGAAAATATGAAATATCTGTTTACAATAAACACCAGAATTGCAATCACATGAAATATTAACAATAACATAGATGAATACAGAAAAATGGTACTTAACAAACCTCACTTTATTTTCCTGACTGATCTAAAGAATTACTATTCACTGGTCCCTTACTAGAGAAAGGCTAGATGAAGTGCGTGAAATATCTTTCTTTGTCAGGTTACAAAAACAGACTACTCTGTGACTTCTCTCTCATCTGGAATTAAAGCATCATTTTTGTGATGAATTACAGAATGACATCACATGTATCTGGTCATCTGACTTCTGGTTCCCCTACTAGCCCCATTTCTAGAAAGTGAACCAGAATTTAACACATATGTGTTACCATACACACAGACAGAACTTTGCTGAGATGTGTTAAAATACTTCCACTCTTCCTACAGGAGCTAATAAACCATTATTTGGCACAAACATTTAGTCTCTGGCTGCAATCAGAACCGTAAGGTACAATCTTTATGACCTAAATTAAATAATTTAATTTCTAACTATTATTCAAAGTTAGCTAGACTGAGATTATCCTGTTCTCTTCCAGTATCCTATTTACAACAGTACAGTCTGATATAAATGTATATTTCTTTTCTGTCTGACAGGATATACTGTTGATACATTTTTAACAAAAGCAGCTTTACAAATACATGTTCTAACACAAGCATCTGTACCAATCAGTTTGATATACAAATGACATAAAATTATTTACAGAACTCCAGCTAGCTGTAATGGCATATATTACACATCCACTGCCCTACTTCTCCTGGCATAGCTGGCAATACATCACATTGTCCACCCCCCCCCCCCATTTGAAGACGCAAGGTAGTTTTTCAAATAAAACCAGTACAAAGGAGGAAAAGTACCCAAACAGTAACCAATAAATCCCCAAAGCACTCAGATAGCCATTTCCACTGCAAACCACAAAGTTTATTCACATAGACACAGCACCAGCAGCCACAATGTAAGATTTAATGCTGACATATAACCAGTAAGTTTTCATCAAAAAACTTCATTAGATAACTATGAATGTTGCACTGCTACCCTTATATAACCTTGCTAATAACCTAATTAGTGCAATTAGAACTTTTGTTAATTGGCCATATAGATGCAAAGTTAAAGTACACATTCTGCTGGCTTAAACTCACACTGAATATGTTCTAAAATCATTCTTATTTAAAATTTCTAAACATTATAACCATAATTTGTTAAAACACATATCAAAACAAATATTGAAAAATTATCTATTCAACACAAATACTCCATACTAAAAATGTATATTAAAAAAAATAAAAAAATGTAATACAAGTTAAAATGTGTATAATGAATGCATCTATCTAGTGTTCAAAATAATCATTGCACCATAAAAACTAAACAGTTAACTCATAGTATGAAGGGTTCATAGTTATAATAAAAATATTTTAAAAAAGTGTTTCAAAATCTTTAAAATAAGACAATTATCATAAGATGAGTTAAAAAATGGTAAAGAAGGAATTAAAATAACACAGAATACTACAGTGATTACTCAAATGCCACTACATTATAATTTACTAATTTTAATATTGGGGCCAGAGAGACCATGTCATTCAGACCTGGCCATCTATTTGCTTCCAACACCAGCTGTCAGTATACCTCTCTGTACTCTAACTTGGTCTCCCAAGGGCCACCCCTGATGTCAACTGGGGCCACATCTAAAACATAGAATAAACATTTGGCATATTCACACGTCTGTGTGTACTTATAAAGTGCATTTCTCAAATTACACTTCCTAGTGTTGTCGACATAACCATATATCCTTTTCCTCAAACATCTTTCCATCTTGCCAACGTAGAAAGCCTCACATTTCCCACACACTGCAATAGATGTTATATACTTATTCCTTCTTATATATATATATATATATATATATATATATATATATATATATATATATATATATATATATATTAATCTCAGACGTGTTGGATATAAAGGGACATTGTTGACAAGCTCTACATTTACAAGTGCCTACTTTTTTTTCTTATATTGATACATTTGTTTTCCAAAAGATTAAGAATTCAGTGTGAAAATTTCTAAAAGCAAAGTATAGTTTAACCTGACAGTAGAGGAAAGGTCCCTATTGGAGTCTATTAGATCTGATAAGTTTGTTAGGGTTATTAAACCAGATAAGGGTGGGGGAACTGTACATACAGACTCTATTATATATGAAGGTAAAATGATGGCTTTATTACTTGATGAGAGTAAATACACTAAGGTATCGATAAATAAGATACATATCGCGTATAAGAAAATATATTTCGCCCTTATAGGTTCATAGGTTCATAGGTTCATACTAGGCTATCTGCCCAAGGGCATTTATAAGCCTAGCCCATAGTTATGTGGCTTTCGCCACCCCTTTAGTTTGAATAAAAACTATGCCTATCATTTTGCTGTGCCTCTGTCAAGCAGTGACGCTGAAGTAATCCCTGGGGTATATCTGCAATCTCCCATCCATTGGTCAAGATTCCTCTTGAACAAGACCAGAGAGGTGCTCTGCCTCACATGTACCGGGATTTTGTTCCACAGCATAGGAGTCTCTGGGTGATGAATCTGTCCCTCCAGCACGTTCTATTTATAACCGTGTCAAGGTTTAAGTCTCCGCCCTTGTGGTTCTGAGGGATCTAGATTTTTGAGGTGAAGCATATTCATCAAATCTGGGTTTGACATGGCCTTATATGTCAGGCACAGGTCACCTCTGAGCAAGCGGTATGAGACTGAATAGAGCTGGAGTTCTTTCAGTCGGGCAGCATAAGACATATTTTTGAGACCCTTTATCCTTTTGGTGAGGAACTTTTGGGGCCTTTCAAGCTGCAGCAGGTGTCTGGTCAGATACATTCGAGCAGGGCATTGTACTCAATCATAGGTCTAATAAGTGATGAGTACAGGGGCGATGACCTCCCTTGATCTAGATGTGAATCCCTTCATGATCAGGTGGGTGATATAGAAGGTTTTCCTAACTACTTTAGCAACATGAGTGTCAAGCGAAGGCTACTGTCAACCTGGGTCCCCAGATCTCTGATGACTTTTCTGTGCTCAGTGGATTGCCACCTATATGGTAGCTAGGGGTAGCCTTGTTTTTCCCAAAGGGTATGACTATGCATTTTTGGCGTTTAACTTCAGGCCATGGCTCTGGCACCAGTTATCCATTTCTGTGAGGCCCTTCTGGAGGATATCTGTGTCAGATGTGTTTTCGACTATGGCCCAGTTTGCAGTCATCTGCAAACTTTGTCAGCCATAACCCTCCTGTGTTTGCTTGTACTTCAGAAAAGTAGATGCCGAACAAGAGTGGACCCAGGACTGAGCCCTGTGGGACACCACTTGTGACAGGCTTTGAGTCTGACATGGCTCCAGCAACTCTGACCCTGTGGGTTCTGTCACTTAGCCAGTTTGCAACCCATCTTGTGATGTATGGGTTTACATTCAAGCTGATGAGTTTTTCGATGATACCTGAGTGGGGTATTGTGTGAAGGCCTTTGCCAGGTCGAGGTAGGCTGTATGGACTGCCTTTCCCTCATCAATGGCCTTGGTGACTGTCTCGAAAAAGTCAACCAAGTTTAAGAGGCAGGATCTGCCTTTGACAAAGCCAAACTGAGTTGGATCCAAAGTCTGCAAGTTCCCTATGTCTTTATTTATGAGTTCCATTATGATCCTCTCCATGGCTTTGCAGATAAGGCTTGTCAAGCTAATGGGGCGGTAATTTCCAGGGTCTGTGGAGGCACCGCCCTTATGAAGTGGGACCACAGTCGCCGTGCGCCACTCCTTGGAGTGCGTATCCTGAGGTGAGGCTAAGATTAAACAGCTGTCCTAACTGTGGGTTTAATTCCTCATTGAGTTCATGAAGCACACAGCCGGGGACACCATCCGGTCCCATGGATGCTGTGTTTTTTGCCTTAGTGAGGGCAGTTCTCACCTGGGCGTTGGAGATGTTTGGGGGCTACAATCCTCTGGAATAGATATCTCTCCTTTTGGGGGAGGGAGAAGTTTGCACTGAACCTGTCAGCCAGTATGTTGGCAATGTGTGTAGGTTCAGTAATTTTCACATCATTTTGAACTAATTCTGAGCATATCTGGGAGTTTCCTCCTAGGTTTCTAACATAGCTAAAGAAGGCCTTATGATTGTCTTTAGAGTCCTTGGCGATTTTTCTCTCAAAATTTGCCTTGGATGATTTTATGAGAGCTCTTAGTTTTTACTTATAATGATCAAAGGTGTCTTACCTTTCAAGGATTTTGCTCTATCTTGTAGTAGCTTCCTCCTTTTGTTGTAGAGCTTGTTTATGGCTGGGGTCCACCAGACTGGACGCTTGCCTTTGGTACAGAGAGTCTTAGTTTTGTTTGGGATTGCCTGATCCATGCAGTCCTGTAGGTGCTGGTAGAAGGCATTTGTAAGTGATTCAGCGGTTTGAGTAATGTTTACCACTGGCTCAGGGGCCTTAAAGGAGACCACACTAGTTTTTAGAAGTGTGAAATCGGCTTTTGAGAAGTTTTTCACTGTGGTCTTTTTTGTTTCAGGTGGCGGCGGGATGAGGACCTCCAGCGAGATTAGTTTATGATCTGATCTCACCAGTGTGGGGTGTTGAACATTTTGATCCCATGTTCGTGATGATGAGATCAAGTATGTTTTCTCCTCTTGTGGGGATGGTGACTAGTTGTTCCATGGCATTTGAGTTTATGAACTCCAGGAATCTTTGGGTTAGAGTGTTTGGGCTTGAGTAGTGTTCCCAGTCTATATTAGGGTAGTTAAAGTCACCTAGTATGATGGTGTTTGGAGATACATTTATCCCCTCCAATGTTTTCAGGAAGGCCATGTGAGGTTCCTGAGTTTGAGAGGGTGGCCTGTAACATGCTACAAATTGCAGAGCAGTCTTGCCTATGGTTAATTGCGCCTGGATGGTCTCCGATGCATCATGCGTTGCCACCAACCTTGAGGTGTGGGTGTCCTTTATGAATATGGACACCCCCTCCTTTCTTGGTGTTGTCCGGATTTTGGGGCGGAGCATGATATGAGGTGAAACCTGTTAGTGCTGGGGTGCTCTCAGGAGCCTTGAACCAGGTTTCTGTCACAGCACAGACATCGATGTTCTCCATATTGAGAAGGGCCTCAGTGCGTGCATCTTGAGATTGAGACTTCTGGCATTGAGCAGCATTACCCTTAGTTTTTTCCTTTTGGTGTTCTAGGGTGGTAGGTTTAGAATTTGAGCCTTGCCTAAAAAGGCACTATGGGGGTGGCAAGAGCCTTTGCCAATATCCGGAAGCCCAGGGGTGACAGGTGCAAGCCGTCCCTTGAAGCAGCATGGCTTGTCCAGCATGTCATCCCAGGCAGACAGACATTGGATCCCCTTTGAATGACACCAGAATTTAAGCCAATTATTAAAGCTGATCATCTTATCACTGTATTGTGGCATCATTCTAGGTGAAGGTAGGATACTGCTCAAGGTCAGGGTCATACCTGCCTGGGCTACATAATCAGAGAGCTCCTCGATGTCCCTTTTCATGTAGTCCAAGGAGGTGCGTCTCAGGTCGTTGACACCAGCGTGGACAATGACTGAGTCGTACTTGTACCTGCTGTTGAGAGACCTGAGTGCTTGCGTTATGTGGCGGATTCTAGCGCCTGACAGGCAGCTTACTGTGACCTTCTCTTTACTCAGTCTGGTGGCGGGGCGTCAGTGTGTCTGACTATGGAATCACCAATGACAAGTGTGTCTGGCATTTTGTTTGGCCTTAAGGGCTGTGACTGTTTGACACTCTGACTGTGTGGTCTATGTGTTGCATGTGTTGGGTCGTGAGGTGGTAGTTGTTTGGGTGTCTGCTTTGGTGGCCTCTGCTGTTTTGGTAAATTTTTGATCAGAGCCTCCGAGTATGTCTTTGTGTGAGTATGTGTATGATTTGAAGTTGTGATGGTACCATGTGTGACTGGGTATGTATTGTGTGTGGTTACCTTCTCCTCCTGTCTGGTCTTGCCAGTCCTATGTTGAGAGAGCTCAGCCTCCAGTTTGGCCGTATAGTTGCATCTCTCGCATGTTAATGATTTAGTGCTTGAAGGGTTTATTGATACAGGAACCTCCAGATTTTTACATAATAAAGAACCTAGGATTCCCATCTATATTTGGGATCCCAAAGGTCCATAAGGATATAGATAACCCACCACTTAGGCCACTTGTGGCTGCTAGTCAATCAGTTATGGCCCCTATAGCCAAGTACATGGAATTTAAACTAAACAATATGACCACGGGGGCAACTAACATTTTAAAACACTCTTGGGACTTTTTAAGGAGTGTTAGGAATAACTTGAGCACAAATAACGTTATTTTCATCAACATTGATGTGATTGATCTCTTTACCTCGATTCCTCTTAAGGAAGATTCAGTTTTTTTGAAGAAATCCTAAGAAAGGATAAAATATTTACTGAGAAAGAAGTTTATGCATTTTTGGTTTTAATGGAAATGGTTCTTAACAATAACTTTATATATTTTGAGGGTGAATTTTCTGCCAAACTATGGGAGTTGTCAAGGGAGCTATGTGTGCCCCTACATATGCCAACTTGTTACTCTCATGGTAAGAGGAGAAATTTGTGTTCAATTCTAGAGTTAAAGAATGTTGGGTGCTCTACAAATGTTTCTTGGACAATATTTGTCTTTTTTGGGTAGAAAGTGAGGAAATATTTATAGAAATGTTCGACTATATATGGAATAGTACTGACTTTCTGATATTCACTTACAAAATTAGATATGAAAGTACTAATTATCTCAATGTTACCATTATGAAGGGCGATAATAAGTTTGTATCTAAGATTCACAGGAAAGACACATACTGTACCTCATTTTTATATTTTCAAACCACCCATCCATTTCCCAAAAGAAAAGTATTATAAAGGGCCAATATGTTCAGGGAAGTAGGATGATGTCCAATGAGAATGATTTTATTAATGAGGGTGCTTTGTTATAATCTATGTTTTTAGAAAGTGGGTACCCTGTGACACTTATAAAGGAAATACAGGATGAAGTCTTTGAACACAGAAAGGGTAGATTTGCTCTTATTTTAGGTATGGGTGATATGGTACCGGTGGAATACAAAGTCAATAATTTGTTGGATGTTGGATATGAAAATGCTTTTATTTTGGATTATAATGGGGATTCTAATATTATTAGGGACTCTGTTAAAAAAGAATGAGACAGATTTTCCTAATTTTTGGACTTGCATCTTAAGTTCGACATGCCCCTAAAGTTCATTTTTAGGAAGGGTAAATGGATTAAGGACCTTTTGGAAAACAAATGTACTAATACAAGAAAAAGGAAAGTAGGCATTTATAAATGTGGAGTTTGTCAGCAATGTCCCTTTATATCCAACACTTCTGAGATATATATTAGTAGTAGGAATAAGCATATAACATCTACATTCTACTATAATTGTGACATTAAAGGGCTTGTATATATTGTAGTGTGTGGGAAATGTGAGGCTTTCTATGTAAGCAAGATGGAAAGATGGAAAAAGAATATATGAACATGTTTACGACATTAGGAAGTATAATTTGAGAAATTTAAAAGCACACACAGACGTGTGAATATGCCACATTTTTATTCTTTGTTTTAGATGAGGTCCTGGTTGATATCAGGGGTGGTCCTTGGGAGACCAAGTTAGATTATAGATAGGTATACTGGCAGCTGGTGTTGGAAGCAAATAGATGGCCAGATCTGAATGACATGGTTTCCCTGGCCCCAATATTAAAATTAAGATGAGCTAAATTATAATGTAGTGGCATTTGAAAAATCATTGTAGTATGGTGTGTTATTTTAATTCTTTCTTTACCATTTTTAACTCATTGCATAATTGTCTTATTTTAAACATTTTAAAACACTTTTTTAAACATTTTTATAACTATGAACCCTTCATACTATGAGTTAACTTAGTTTTTAAGGTACAATATTTCTTTTGAACACTAGGGGGAAGCATTCATTATACTCATTTTAACTTGTATTAATTTTTTAACATTTTTTATATACATTTTTTAGTATGGAATATTTGTATTGAATATATAATATTGTTTTAATATTTGTTTTGGTATGTGTTTTAAGAAATTATTGTCATAATGTTTAGGAATTTTAAATGAGAATGATTTTAGAACATATTCAGTGTGAGTTCAAAACAGCAGAATGTGTACTTTAACTTTACATCTATTTGGTCAATTAACAAAGGTTCTCATTGCACTAATTAGGTTACTGGCAAGGTTATATAAGGGTAGCAGTGCAACATTTATAGTTATCTGATAGTTTTTTGACGACAGTGTACTGGTTGTATGTCAGCGTTAAATCTTACATTGTGGTTGCTGGTGCTGTGTCTATGTGAATAAACATTGTGGATTGCAGTGGAAACGGCTATCTGAGTGCTTTTTAGGATTTATTGGTTACTGTTTGGGTACTTTTCCTCCTTTGTACTGGTTTTGGTCATTTTGGAGGATGGAAGGGCTTATTGCTTCCATAAAAGCTGTCTCAGTTAGGAACAGCAGTGAAAAGGTTATCTTGAGTCTGACTGGCCAGTTGACACAGCTTGTGGAATTGCTGACACAGATTTGCCATTTCCTGCTTAAAACCGCCTCCAAATCTTTATTGCCTGGTAATCAGGAGGTGTGGCAGTATGAAGAAGGAGGAAATGGAGTGTGTACTCATGATCGTTCAAACGGAGAGAATGGCTTAGTTAATTCACCTGTGTTTAATGGAAGAAGGACTCCAGAGGTCTTACACTCCAGTGTGATGGCTTCTAATAGTAATGGGCATAACATTTTGAATTTAAGGATTGAAAAACGGACACAAGGTGACTGTTTTAGCATAAACAGTAACACTGTGGCTAATGAATGTAATTTGAATACATGGCTTAACAAGCATGTATCTTTTGATAAATATGCACAGCAAAGTAAAAATGATGAAGCTGACACTTATGCTGACAATTTAAACAAGTTACAGGAATTGCTTTTTAAATTTAAGACCATAAATGCTGACAATGCTTATTTGAAAGAATGCATTAAATTAAATATTATACCAAAGGGACTGAGGGTATTTAGGTACCCTAACAATGTAGGGGATTCAGAATTGCATCTGGAACTTTTAAATATTTTTGATAGGTGTGATCTTGATATTCTATGTGCCATTATTAAGCAGAATGAGAGGGTTCTGTAGGTGCTGAATGATAGAAATAATGTAAATTCCTGTTTGGTGAATGATCTCATGTTTTCTGTAGCTCAAGAAAAGAAAAATATTTTGATCTGAGAATGCAGACTGATGAAAAATTAAATGAGATTTTAAACAGAAAGAAAAGGAAATTAAAAAGGGACATGTATGAGTATGCACAGATATTTAGTATCCAAAACTAAAAGGTTATATGAATTTTGATAAAGGGGAGGGGGTATCTTTTAGACATAATAAAGGTAGACAATTTGTTAATAGAATGAATGATGGTTATGGATATCATGGTTGTGATGAAAATCGTGAGGTTAGTAATGAGGGACTGTGAAGACCTGGTGATATGAATGACCTTTCAGAGTATCCCCCCCTTCTGGAGGTTGGAGAGGCTGAAAAATAAGGCACCAACAGACTACAATCAGGGCAACTGGAGGGGGTGGAATAACAAGGGAATGAGCCAAGGGTACTAAATGGATTTAACTTTATTTCATATGAACAGGGAAATGATTCCCCTGATGAACAGGATTCTATTGAAGGTAAAGGTCCCAAGTTTACACGACATGGACATATTATCTTTAATTATAGCAGTTTAACTGTTAGAAATGTAGTTTTTGATTTATTTGCTAAAGGTTTTAAGTTTGTACCCAAGAAAAAATATAAGATAAGTACATTATTAATAGACAAAAAATTTTTGTCCATAAGAGAAATCTGGAACTTTTAATGAATGGACATGTAGATATGGGTGGTAATTTAAGAAGGAAAAATACATGGAATCCCCCACTACATCTACAATTAAAAAACTTCACAAATGCTGTGGAAACAGAATTAAGGGAGAAAATTTCTAAAAACAAAGTATGGTTTAACTTGACAGTAAAGAAAAGGTCCCTATTGGAGTCTATTAGATCTAATAAGTTTGTTAGGGTTATGAAGCCGGATAAGGGTGGGGGAACTGTACTTACAGACTCTATTATATATGAAGGTAAAATGGTGGATTTATTACTTGATGAGAATAAATACACTAATGTATCAATAAATTAGATACATATTGCGTATAAGAAAATATATTTAGCCCTTAATGATTTGGTGCATGAAGGGTTTATTGATACAGGAACTTTCAGATTTTTACATAATAAAGAACCTAGGTCCCGTCTATATTTGGGATCCCAAAGGTCTATAAGGATGTATATAACCCACCACTTAGGCAAGTTGTGGTACCTATTCAATCAGTTACGGCCCCTATAGCCAAATACATGGATTTTAAACTAAAGAATATGTCCACGGGGCAACTAATGTTTTAAAGGACTCTTGGGACTTTTTAAGGAGTGGTAAGAATAACTTGAGCACAAATAATCTTATTTTCATCACCATTGATATGATTGATCTCTTTACCTCCATTCCACATGAGGAAGGTTTAGAATTTTTTGAAGAAATCCTAATAAAGGATAAAAAATTTACTGAGAAAGAAGTTTATGTGTTTTTGGTGTTAATGGAAATGGTTCTTAACAATAACTTTATATGTTTTGAGGGTGAATTTTTCCGCCAAACTAAGGGAGTTGCCATGGGAGCTATGCATGCCCCTACATATGCCAACATGGTACTGTCCTGGTAGGAGGAGAATTTTTTTCAATTCTAGCTTTAAAGAATGTTTGGTGCTCTACAAATGTTTCTTAGATGATATCTGTCTTTTTGGGTAGAAAGTGATGAAAGATTTATAGAATTTTTTGACTACATATCGAATTGTACTGACTTTCTGAAATTCACTTACAAAATTGGATATAAAAGTATTGATTATCTTGACGTTACCATTATGAAGGATGATGATGAGTTTGTATCTAAGGTTCACAGGAAAGACACATATTGTAACTTATTTTTACATTTTCAAAGCGCCCATCCATTTTCCCAAAAGAAATGTCTTGTAAAGGGCCAATACTTTTGGGGAAGTAGGATGACATCTGATGAGAATGATTTTATTAATGAGAGTACTTTGTTAAAATCTATGTTTTTAGAAAGAGGGTACACTGAGACACTTATAAAGGAAATACAGGATGAAGTCTTTCAACACAGAAAGGGTAGATTAGTGCCTATTTTAGGTATGGGTGTTATGGTATCGATGAAGATGAAGTTAACAATATATTGGATGTTGGATATGAAAATGCTTTTATTTTGGACTATAATAGGGATTCTAATGTTATTAGGGACTCTGTTAAAAAAGAATGGGACTGATTTTCTAAATTTTCAGACTTGAATCTTAAGTTTGACATGCCATTAAAGTTCATTTTTAGGAAGGGTAAATGTATTAAGGACCTTTTGGAAAACAAATGTACTAATACAAGAAAAAAGAAAGTAGGCACTTTTAAATGTGGAGCTTATCAACAATGTCCCTTTATATCCAACACTTCTAAGATATTTATAAGTAGTAGAAATAAGTATATAATATCTAAATCCTACTATAATCATGATACTAAAGGGCTTGTTTGTGTTGCAGTGTGTGGAAAATGTGAGGCTTTCTACGTAGGCAAGATGGAAAGATGTTTGAGGAAAAGGATATATGAACATGTCTACGACATTAGGAATTGTAATTTGAGAAATGCACTTTATAACACACACAGACGTGAATATGGCACATTTTTAATCTTTGTTTTAGATGATGTCCTGTTTGACATCAGGGGTGGCCCTTGGGAGACCAAGTTAGAGTATGGAGAGGTATATTGGCAGCTGGTGTTGGAAGCAAATAGATGCCCAGGTCTGAATAACATGGTCTCCCTGGCCCTAATATTAAAATTAAGATCAACTAAATTATAATGCAGTGGCATTTTAGTAATCATTGTAGTATACTGTGTTATTTTAATTCTTTCTTTATCATTTTTTTAACTCATCGTATGATAATTGTCTTATTTTAAACATTTTAAAACTATTTTTTTTAATATTTTTATAACTATGAACCCTTCATGCTATGAGTTAACCATTTAGTTTTTATGGTGCAATATTTCTTTTGAACACTAGTGAGAAGCATTCGTTATACACATTTTAATTTTTTAACATTTTTTTTTAGGTTCATAGGTAGGTACTAGGCTATTTGCCCAAGGGCATTTATAAGCCTAGCCAGAGTGTGTCAGCTTTCGCTGCCCCATTGATTAATTAACTGAGCCTCTGTCAAAAAGAGACAATGAAGTGATCCCAGGGGTGTATTTTCTGTTACCCATCCACACGTCAAGGTTTCTCTTGAAGAGTGTTAGTGAGGGGCTCTGCCTAATGTAGTTAGGAATTTTGTTCCAAAGCATGGGGAGTCTCTGTGACAGGAATCTATCCCTCCAGCATGTTCTGTTTATTGTTTTGGCAAGGTTTAGCTCACTAGAGTGAGTGGCTCGCAGTGACTTGGATTTCTTTAGGTGGAGCATGTCCATCAATTCTGAGTTGAACATGGCTTTGTAAGTCAGGCAAAGATCACCTCTGAGTAAGCGATATGTGACTGAGTACAGCTGGAGTTTTTCCAGTCGGGCTGCATAGGACATATGTTTGAGGCCAGTAATCCTCTTGGTGAGGTACTTTTGTGGTCTTTCCAGCTGTTGGAAGTGTCTTGTGAGGTACATCCCAAATGGGGCATTGTACTCTATGATGGGTCTGATGAGTGGCAAGTAGAGGGGCACTATAATCTCTTTATTTCTAGATGCAAACCGTTTAGTAATTAGATAGGCTACATAGAAGGATTTCCTAACAACTTTAGCAATATGATTGTCAAAGGAGAGATTACTATCTACCTGGGTCCCCAGATCTCTTATTACCTCTTCTGTATTAAGGGGGCTGCCACCTATGTGGTAATTCATAGGTGTTTTGTTTTTCTCAAATGGGATGACTATGAATTTTTTGGCATTTAGCTTGAGACCATGACTTTGACACCAGGTGTTCGTCTCAGTAAGGCCCTTTTGGAGAAAGTCCTTGTCAGTCGGAGAGTCACTTATGGCTCCCAGTTTGCAGTCATTGGTGAACTTGGTTAGCCATAGTCCTCCTGTGTTTGCCTGTACTTCTGAGAAGAATATGCCGAACAGTAGGGGTCCTAGGACCAAGCCTTGTGGGACACCACTTGTGACTGGTTTAGAGTCGGACCTGGAGCCCGCTATTCTTACCGTGTGAGTTCTGTATGTAAGCCAGTTGGCAACCCATCTCGTGATGTAGGGCTTTATGTTTAGGCTGGTGAGTTTTTCTATAATTCCCGAGTGGGGAATGGTGTCAAAAGCCTTGGTGAGGTTAAGGTAGGCTGTGTGAACTACCTCCCCCTCATCTATGGCCTTGGTGACTGTCTCGAAGAAGTCATCCAGGTTTAGTAGGCATGATCTGCCCTTAACAAAGCTAAACTGGGTTGGGTCAAGTGTTGGGAGGTTCCCAATGTCTTTGTTAATGAGTTCCATGATGATGCGCTCCATAGCCTTGCAGACCAGGCTAGTCAGGCTCATGGGGCGATAGTTACTAGGGTCAGTTGTGGCCCCTCCTTTGTGGAGCGGAATAACTGCTGATGTGTGCCATTCTATGGGCACGTAGCCTGTGGAGAGGCTGAGGTTGAACTGTGTGTTTAGGTGGTGGGTTAGTTTGTTTTGTAGTTTGTGCAAGATGCAGCCTGGGACACCATCTGGCCCCATTGATGCTGTGCTTTTGGCTTTTGAAAAGGCTGTTTTCACCTGTGCGTCTGTGATTTCTGGGACACTACATTTTTCTGGTATTGTTGTGGGCCCTTTTGGGGGTGAGAGGGGGGCAAAGTTTGCACTGAATCTATCTGCCAGGATGTTGGCAATATCAGTGGATTCAGTAAATTTTGTGCTATTTTACACTAGCTCAGAGCATATCTGTGAGTTGCCACTTAGATTCTTGACATAGCTAAAGAAGACTTTATGGTTATCTTTCGAATCCTTGGCTATTTTTCTTTCGAAGTTAGCCTTGGATGATTTTATGAGGGACCTTAGTTTCTTACTGATACTGATTAGGGATGTCTTTCCTTCTTGGAATTTGCTTTTTTTCTGAACTAGTTTCCTCTTTCTATTGTATAGCCTGTTTATGGCACGGGTCCACCAGACTGGTTTCCTTCTCTTAGGGGAGTGAGTCTTGGTTTTGCTAGGGATGGCACAATCCATGCATCCTCGTAGGTGCTCATAGAGTGCATTTGTAAAGGTTCCTGCATCTTCAACACTGTTATCCTTTAGCGTGGGGGCTGTGAAACTTACCACCTCTGTCTTAAGTAAGGTGAAGTTTGCTATAGAAAATTTTTCACTGTGGTTTCATATACGTGTGTCTTATATACATTTTTAGTATGGAATATCTTTATTGAATATATAATATTGTTTTAATATTTGTTTTGTTATGTGTTTTAAGAAATTATGGTTATAATGTTTAGGAATTTTAAATAAGAATGATTTAGAACATATTCAGTGTGAGTTTAAGCCAGCAGGATGTGTACTTTAACTTTACATCTATTTGGTCAATTAACAAAGGTTCTAATTGCACTAATTAGGTTATTGGCAAGGCTATATAAGGGTAGCAGTGCAACATTCATAGTTATCTGATGAAGGTTTTTGACAACAACGTACTGGTTGTATGTCAGCGTTAAATCTTACATTGTGGTTGCTGGTGCTGTGTCTATGTGAATAAACATTGTGGTTTGAGGTGGAAACGGCTATCTGAGTGCTTTTTGGGATTTATTAGTTTTACAAATAACCCTTGAGAAACATTTATTGAGAGGGATGAGCCTGTCTGGGAATACATTATCCCATACCCTGTCTTAAGAACACATCTGCGTTGGCATTGTTGACCCCACTACAGTGCTGCACTGTCATGTCATATGTCTGCAGCCCTAGGCTCCATCCTAGTAACTGGGCATTTTACTGGCTTACTTGATCTAGCCATAGATCCCCTCAGACTCCTCCTGCCTCCTTTTAGAAATACTCAGCACAAGGGCCTCCCTATCATGGTAAGGCTTCATCATGTTAACAGGGTACAATTTTTGCCCCTGCCTCCTGCCTAGCAGGTTTGCCAGGTAGTTACCAACACTGACCTTTCTTACTACTATGAAGGGTCCCTCCCAAGCTACCTGCAGCTTATTGTGTCTGATAGGAATGACAACCATAACCTGCTGCCCAGCAGCATATTCTCTAGCTAAAGCATCCCTGTCATACCAGACCTTTTTCTGCTCCTGTCAGGTTCTCCTAGACCAAGCCCATTGGCTCCTTAAGCCATGTCTTGAGGTTTAGGACATATGCCACAACAGACTCCTTGTGGGATTCACACTCGCCCTCCCACTCATCATGAATCAAATCTAAAGTTCCCCTCACCCTATGCCTATACAGCAACTCAAAGGGTGAAAAACCTTTGGATTCCTGAAGTATCTCTCTGTATGCAAACAGATGGGGAAAATATTTGTTACACTCTCTCTTAAACTGGTCTGCAAATGCCCATAGCAAGGTCTTTAGTATAGAGTTTAACCTCTCCACAAGACCATTAGTCTGGGGATGGTAGGAGGTGGTCTTTAGGTGTTTCAATCCACATTGCTTCCACAGACAAGCCAGCAGGTCTTACATGAAATTAGCACCTTGGTCAGTCAGTATTTCTTTTGGGAAACCTACCCTACTGAAAATCTCTAACAAAGCATTTGCCACCTTCTCTGCCCTGATGGAGGACAGAGCTATTACTTCAGGGTATCTAGTAACATAATATACTATCACCAGGATATACTTCTTCTTTGTGGAACTTAGGGTTCTCAGAGGCCACACAATATTAATAGCTACCCTCTGAAATGGCTCCTCAATTACAGGCAAAGGCATCAAAGGAGCCTTGACCTTGTCCCCTGCCTTGCCTACTTTTTGGCACTGCTCACAGTCTTGCAGTACCCTGTTACCTCCCTTGCAATTCCAGGTCAATAAAGGTTATGTATAATAGGTCTCTTAGTATGATTTATGCCAATATGACCTGCAAAAGGAATGTCACAAGCTATGCCTAGAAGTTCCAGATGGTAGGCTCTAGGCACTACCAACTGCTGTATTACCTCACCACCTAGCCCTTCCTCAGGAGTGCACTCTCTATAGAGTAACCCTTTGCACCAGCATACAGACTGCCCTTTTCCTTGAGAATCAGGCACCTGCTTAGCTACCTCCCCTCAAGCCTCATAAAGTAGAGTCCAGAGCTAAGCCTGTCTCACCTCTGTCTTTGTGACCCTTCCCAGCTTCCTTTTCTCAGGAAGCCTGGTATCCTCTGACAGTGGTACCTCACTGTCAGCCTAGGTACTACCATTCACATCTGCTGTTGCAATCACTCTGTTCAAGGGAATATCAGTATCTACCAGCAGCTGGGGCTCACCTTCAAGATGACTGTTACAGGGTAGCTCCCTCCCTGAAATAGCCACGTCACTAGTCCTGACTTCAGGTGTGGGGTCTGCCTGGGTATCCCCCAGGCTACCAGACCCACATGCCTGCCTCCAAGCCTGACTGTGTGTAACTGCATGCATACAAGGTACTGCATTATTACAATCATTCCCTATCAGGACATCTGCAGGGATATCCTGAAACACACCTACTTGCTTACTTCCTTTTCCACCCTCCCAGTCAAATTGAGCCCTGGCCAAAGACATTTGGAATGGAGTACCTCCTAAAGCTCTGACTGTAGCAGATTGCCCAAGCAAGTACTGTTCCTCTTTAACCACTGCAGGATTTACAATGTTTATGTCAGAGACTGCGTTGCTCTTAGCAACAACCTGTTTTTCATCCACTAAGATCAGATATAAACTCTGGTGATAGTTTGGACCCCTGTTGTCTCCATACAACTTACCACTATCATACCATTATTCCCACTTGCTGGCTCCTTCAGGTTTTGTTTCCCACCTTGCTTCAAAGGACATCTGTATGATACATGGCCGCACTTGTTAGATTTAAAACATTTAACCCTTGATCCTGGCCATGCACCTGAACTAGTGGCTTTCCTTGTTACTGGTGGACTCTTTTGTGGTGGTTTAGGCTGCCCACCATAGATTCCCTTATATTCATGTGGAGCACTGAGTATCCCTTTTTTGTGCAGTGATGCCCTGCTTGCTAAGTAGAGCTCCCCCTTTTTCCCCAGCTCATCTGCAGAGTTGCACTCATGGTCTGCCAACCAGCTTCTCATGTCTTCAGGTAAAGTGCTAAGGGCTTGTTCCATCACCAAAAGGTCTGCCAGCCCTTCAGAAGTGGTGGTCTGACACCCATTCAATCACCTATGAAAATAAGTGCTTAAATAAGCATTATAATCACACACACTTTCATCTGACTTACATCTATGCTCACAAAACTTTTTTTCTGTAAGCTTCAGGTGTTAACTTAAAGCATTCTAGTAAGCAATGTTTTATTCTATCATAGTTTAAACAATCAATATTAGGCAATTTAGAAACAGCAATTACAGCTTTACCATGGAGTAAGGGGGTCAGGAACTCATACTCGAGTCCTTGGTCAACATTATACTGTTTACATGCTCTTTCAAATATATGAATAAAACTATCAAAATTATCACTCTCTGTAATCTGTGGAAAAATTTACTGACCTTTATTGCTTTGGGATTCAGTTATTCCTTTCCCCATTATCTGCACAACCCTGGCAAAGAGTCAGCATCCCCCTCTCATGCTGACACTACTCATTTGCTTCAGCATCCAAATGCCACAGTCTCTCTGCTGATTCTGATTCCATCTGTTTCTCCTTTTCTTCAGCCTCCAAAGACCTCACTCTTTCTGCTGATTCTAATTCCAACTGTTCAGCTTCCAGTTCAAGTCTCTTTAACTCCAGATGGATTTTTAAGACCTTGAGAAAAAGGTGAACTATCCTGTTTCTGAGGGCTGCAAATTCCCATCACCAGGCTGGTTATCCTTCTGATTGCTGGTCTGAGCTGCAACTAAGGCTGAAATAATTTCCTTTTTAGTCAGGTTGGCATGCATCAGTCCTTTGGCTTCAGACACCTTGGGCAACTTGTTCTTTGTCAGCTTGCCATAATTCTCTGCTAATGTCTTTGCCTGCTTTCCCTGCCTAAGCTAAACTAACAAAAAAAATGTTGTGAGATGAAACTCTGAATGAGTACCTTCTGGCTGCTGAGAATACACACACCTTCAATGACAACTGCCTACAGGTAAAGAAGTTCAATTAATATGATAGCCGGCCTTAGGTATAGGCCAACTATGTGGCCGCCTAGGGTGCCGCTGTAGTAGGAGCACTTTTCCAGTATTTATTTGGTGTAGGTAGACTAGGATGGGGGCACAGGGTGGTGTGGTGAGGGGTGCTGTGGAGCCCTTTTGCCTAGGGCACCAGGTGACCTAAGGCCACACCTGATTAATATCCATACCACTGCTCAACAATATGTGGATATCCTTCTCCAGTGTCAGTGGTGAGGGTTCGGGCTGCTTGATTACTGTCTCAGAGAGGGGGCATCACACAGACAATACAGGTAAAAGAAGAATTCATAAGTTTTGCTCAAGACCATGTCTCTTATTTATCTTGCTTTCCTACAGCACTTAGATGACTTCTGTTTCTTCCGTCCTTTTAACATGCTGTCACATGAGAAGGCAGCAATGAATTACCTGAATTACGCCATGGCATTCTAAATATGCTGAGATTTATTGCAAAACTTTTTTTTCCCAATACTGTATTTTAACCCAACGATGACCTAAAAAACTTGACTAAGGAAAAAAAAGTCAGTCTTATTTTCTTTCAAGGAAGAAATATGTTATATCTAAGGCTTAATCTTTAAAACTGGCAAAACAGTTCTTCACATTCAAAGGTGATAAAAACAATATTTCCCAATAAAATAAGAAAACAATTAAAAACATACATAAATTAAAATGGAAATAACACCTGCTTCCCTATCCACCTAAAAGTGGTCACCGGCACCCCTCTGGTATTACACTGAGAACAAAGTAAATGAATAAATGGCCTCAATCATATATTTCAAGTTGTTGCTGTTGCTGTCTTACAGTAACACGACTTGCCTCTTTACACCTACTCACAAATGACAGCCATCTTATTGATACTCCTCTTATGTCAGACTGGGATTTAGCTGAAGAAACAAAATGCCAAAGTAATATATTTCAATTTAATACTTTTAGATATACAAATACATCATACCTCCTTACCCTTATCCCCGAAACAGCCACTTCTAGACACATTTCTTCATCACACATATAAACATGTCAGATTTAGGACTCAGAGGAAAGTAAAAAAATAATGATCAAAGTAATGTATTCCAATATACTTTCCTAGACAAGGTAATGACAACTGGCAAGCTAATGTGACCAGATGTGCAATCCTCTGCAGTCTAACTGTGTGGAAAGTTAAATAAATATGACCACAAGGTCTCTAGCCCTCACTTAAACTGTGGAACCTTCTGTGCATAACTCTGAGCAGGACTGGCTGTAGACCAGACCAGGCATAGAGCAGAGGTTTGAAGATGGGCTCCCCCTATTATGCCTGTGTCAAAAATCCTCATATACAGCACAGGATGATAGGGCACCAGGCCCAGATGATCTGAATCTGATGCATTTTCTGTCTTATTTTTGAAAAAACGACTGCTTTTTGCTATCCGATATTGTGCGTGTAAACTGATAAAATTCAAGGTATTATTTTTTTATACAAACATACACACACACACACACTCTCACACACACACACACACACACACACACACACACACACACACACACACACACACGCACATGCACACGTATCTCAGTTTAAGGAACATTAATTTACTGACTTAACAAAGGAAGTAAATGCAAAATACATAAATAAATCCATGAATAAATAAATAAATACATGCTCATAGGTTAGTACTAGGCTAGTTGTCCTTGCAAGCCATTTTAAGCCCATTCAATTTTCCTAGCAGAGATAAGAATCAAATCTCGCACTTTGTGTATGTGAGGTAAACACCTTAACCATTATACCAAAATCCAAATATGTAATTATTTGAAGGTCCTGGTCCTGGTCATAGAAATACCACATCTGGAGGGAAGGACTACTGTAGTACTTTATTAGTCATGTGATATAAATAGGATCTGAAGGAGAGATAGGTATGTATCACAGAGAATACCGCTTCTCTGGAACAGGCTCCCCATCCATGTGAAGCAGAGTTCCTCCTTAACTCACTTTAAGTGTAACTTGTACAATTGGATAGGGAAAAGGAAGTTCATTCCTGGTTTGGCACCTGTGTCTCTAATGAACACAGGCAGCCTGTAAATGGTTCATCCCCAGGCTCCTGCTCATAAATGTTTCATCTCTCAAGCCCCTGATTACACTTAGTAAGGGCATCAGAACTTGTCAGATATTTAGGATGCATGGCAAGGCTTAAAAAGTCCCTTGTGGTCGTTAGCCTAGTAAACACCTATGAACCTATGACAGCTCATGTCTGCTGGCAAAAACTGCATAACCCTTAGAATGGTTTCTACTAAAGCTATAAATGGATAATCCATGAAAAAGTCTATGCAATAAGTTGTAAGGTAAAATGCCAAATTCAGGATAAAGCAGTAGTAATTCCAGTTCTCCTACAGAATTGCAATTAAAAGTGCTGCTTAACTTAATTTCATAACACTAAGCCATCCACAGTGCAGAAAAGTTTCAATAACAGATGACCACATCACACACTTAAGTAGCCCACAGCCTGAAAGCAGCATAGACAGAAAGAGAAACAGCCTATGCAGTCAGGCTTTGTAGCAGCTAACTCCTAACAAAATAAAAATTAAGGCGAGATATCAAGATGCGCACTACTTTGTACCTTTACACCAACCAAATACATCACATGAAGACTAAGCATTGAAACTGCAATTCAGATGCAGATCTGTTCACACAAGTATGAACTTGACAGATTAACTAACAGGCTTGCTGGATAACTGATTAACATCATCAGCTTAATTGAAAAGGCAGTGCAGTCCTTAACTCTTCGTGTACAACACAATGCAAAGCCATTAACATTTTTAGAGACAGCTCCTATTAACTGCATACAATAAAACTTTTAAACTGCAGGGAAACACTGCAGTCATCCACTACTGTGAAGATAAAATCCCTATGCCACTGGGTATAAACCAGTAATTGTACAGTAAATAAATGTATGCTGTCTTCATTGACTTGCTCATTACTAAGGAGCCTTTTTTGAGGATTCTGTCAGATCTACATTAAATTAAAATAAGCAATATGGATGCATCAAACTAAACACATCAATGCTCACAATAATGCTGAAGGCAAAAGTTAGGGCAGTAAATACCAAATTGACATAGTGTTACCCCCCACATACACCGACCGTTATTTCTGTGCTCTATTTACATAGATAAGTAAAAGGCATTACCTATACCAAAATCATCACTGTAGTAACTTTAATATACCTACATTGGGTACTTCAGGTTGTAAAAAATGCAAGGCATGTAAGTTTGTAGTAAATAAATGTGATTATATTAATAATATTCCATTTAATACGTGCTGCACTTTTACATTTAGCACAGAAGGAGTTATATACGCACTTAAATGTCCGTGCAATTTGTATTATATTGGAGAAACTAAAAGGGCCTTCGAGGTCAGATTGTTAGAGCATGTAAGAAATATAAATAATAAAAAACAAGAAAGCTCTATAGCTGTTCATTTTGAACGCTTTCATAATAGTAATAGTGTAGGTTTACAGGGCACTGTCTTGGAAAAAATTAAAGTATCAGTGTTTGATTTATGTTTTTTGAAAAATAGGCTTTTGACTAAAGAGTCTCTATATATTCTTAAATTTAATACTTTGTATCCATATGGTCTTAATGAAGAGCTTAATTGGTAATGTTTGATTTAATTATGTAATTAACTAATTGTTTGATTGAGCATACTATATGAGGCAAGTTCTTTTAATGTATTTTTACTCCTTGAAGGCTTGTGTGGAGAGCCGAGACGTTAGAGCTGTGTTTGTGTTTTTAATAAATAGGTGGAATCACTGGCTGGTCGTTTTGACTGTAGTTGCATCAGTCTGGATAGTACCAATATAACAATTTAGTTTTCATCACCTTGAATACATTGCATTTCTTCAGTATCTCATTTATATCATTTTTATATTATTTACAGTTTTGCGCATGGCATTAACAGAGCTGAGCTAAATTATAAAGGGAAAAGAGGGAACCCAGAACTTCAATACAATAAGATGAAGTTAGTAAAATAATGGAACGTTTTCTAATTTCCTCCTGTTTTTATTGAAGCATAGAATCAGGATAAGAAAAATGTCTGAGTTAACTAAAGGCTGTAGTCTTGTCTGTCTGATTCACAATCAGACTTTGTAAATCCCAAGTAATTCTGCATCTGCCTCAGCTTCTGACTACTCACTTCAGAAGCAGTAATGGGAACAGCTTTTGTGACTTCATCATTTCCAGAGTCTAAGATGACGTATGGCTGGATGACTTATAGTTGTCAAGGAAGAAAATTAAAAATTGTGATTTAAATAAAGGTGGCCATTCATAACATCATGGCACTCTGCTATTTAAAGAAGAAAGTTTATACTTAATGGGAACATATGAGATGTACCAAAAAATGACTGGAACTCTTCACATGAACAAGTACAAACTATAGCCAAACAAATCCTTTAGTGCTACAAGAACAACACTCAGATATTCCACAAAATAAGTTTTATTCAGAATAGTCGTTCACAAAGGTTAAACACTTTCATTCCAAAATTAATACCAGTAACTTTATCAGAACTACCATTACACTAAGACTAATTGTAGATGCAATCAGATCCAAAACCTTTTATATAGCTAAATTCTTGGACCATTTGTTAAAAGAGAGCATATGAAAATTTATTTTTGTAGAGACTCCTGGTATTTTTTAAGTCAAACTAACAATGTAGAATTTAGGACTGATACTGTTTTTTGTCACAATAGATGTTAATAAATTATACTCTATCATATCTCAAGAATTGGGACAATGATAGTTTGAGGAGCAGCTATTTGATTTAACAGACTTGCATACAGATAAAGTTAATGTGGCAGTAGTCCTTATGGAGGTGGTTCTCAAAAATATATATTTTTTTGAGAACCATTATTTTAAGCACGTGACTAGAGTGGCAATGGGGATGGTGTGCACCTCCAGTTTTGCCATTAGTCATAGCAAAATGGGAAAATTTTATAAGTTTTTAATAGCCAATTTCAGGGCTCATGGTTATTATGCACACATTTCCTAGATGGCATATTTTATCAACAATACCGTTGGATTTTTAAAGTTTACTTGCAACCATGACCCAGACAAAATCACATTTTTAGATGTAGAATTAACAAAAAAATATTAGTGAGTTAAGTTTTGTTTCTAATATTCACAGCAAAAGTACTTTTTCTAACACATACCTGCATTATGATAGTTGGCATCTGGTACATCAGAAAAAGGCAGTGGCCAAAGGCCAGATGGTCCGTTTGGCCTGTATGGTATCAGAAACGGAGGATGTTATTACTGAATGTGAAGTTTTGATAGATATGTTTCATAAAAGAGGCTACCCACTACAACTTCTGCAGGAAATTAAAAATGAGGTAGTTAATAAGAGACAAAATAGGTTTTATGTTAGTAGATTTAACAGTGACAATGGTCAAGTGAATGTAACAACAGGACAAAATGATTTCAATAATAATAACAGGAAATTATTTAGTTTGCCGATAGATTGTTATATAGGCAGCCTGATATGCTACTTCTATACACATACATTGTTTATGAGAAGCACACCATATAAGTTGTTGTATATAAAATAATTGTTTTTAACATTAAGTAATTTATATAGTATATATACTTAAGTGTTTCACATGATCAAATGCCCAATTTATATATATATATATATATATATATATATATATATATATATATATACCTAAAATTATATATATATTTTTATGCATTTAGATCAATATGCATTCTTTGTCGCATTTTATTTGAGCATGGTTTTAAGTATGGTTATACAGCTTTTAGAATTCTTATTGTATGTTGGTGCGTTACTAGGGTATTAGTGCTCTAAGTGAGTTGATTTGCATAATTGATTGCTTGATTATTTGCTGATTGAATAATGTTTTTAGAGCATTAGCATATATAAGATCTTGAGTTATAATGTGGAATTAGATCTGATGAAGCGTACGTTGGGTACGCGAAAGCGCTTATCTCTGTAATAAATTTTGTTCATTCTTTGTGGTGGTCTGCTTCCAGTGTTTTTACATTCAGAAATTATTTATTACTATGTTTACTGTTGAAAGTAAAGCAATAGGTGACTGTCTGATCGGGAAATGAAGCATTTTTAGGCTAGATAGCTCCCTCATGAAAAAAGAAGGTGAAAAACATGTATAATCTATAGCAGGAATAAAACCTTCAAAAGTTTGCTGGAACGGAGCATATTAAATAGTAAAAGGTCTAGCAATAAAAAGCTAGGTATGTTTAAATGTGGATGTTGTTCCCAATGCTAGTATGTAAAAAGATCTGATAGTTTCACAGTCAGGAGTAAAATTTTTCAGATAAATTTTCACTATTTGTGTGACATTAGGCAAGTGTTGTACTTAGCCAGTTGTGATCTGTGTCCTGAATTCTATGTAGAGATGACTGGCAGAACATTTAGAAAACAGAATTTATGAACATGTGGCTGGTATTAAAAATTATAAAACAACTAATGCATTATATAGGCATGTACCTCCACCCAGGTAAAATCAGTACCCCTCCTCCTAACATCCCTCACTCCTCAGAAAATATTGCTACCTCATTCAACACACACTTCACCCAAACCATACTATCACTAGCTAAACAACACAACCCCCTCCCCTCCAACCCACACCTTCAACTAGTAATCTCCCCACTGCCTTCTCTTTTTCTCCTGTACCTACCTCCAACATAAAAAAACTCTTAACTAAACTTAAACCCACCAAATTAGCAGAAGAGAGCCTCCCAAGTGAATACCTACAAATCGCAGCTGATGCTCTGGCCTACTCAGTATCCATCTTGATTAACCGATCTCTGTCAGAAAGTTACGTTCCCACACTGTGGAAAGTATCACATATAATTCCCCTCCACAAAGGCGGACCCTCCACAGAACTAACCAGTTACCGCCCCATAGCTATTCTCTCACCACTCTCCAAAATACTAGAGAGATGCATAGACTCTCAGGTCTCAGACTACCTCCTTACTAACAACCTCCTTTCCAGTACTCAGCATGGTTTCCGACCAAACCATAGCACCACCACTGCCTTACTCTCCTTTACTAACACTATCCTTCAGCATAAAAACAATGGCTATCTCTCCTCTGCTACTTTCCTAGACCTATCTAAAGCATTTGACATGGTCCCACACAAACAACTTATCTCTATCCTCAATAACCTATCCTTCTCACAATTGGTCACCAACTGGTTTCAGAGTTACCTGTCTGACCGCCAACAATCCATTGTATGGCAGAATGACATATCTCCCCAACTACCTGTCTCCATAGGGGTTCCCCAAGGATCCATCCTTGGACCCCTATTTTTCTCTGTTTACACCAACAATCTAGCCTCTGCCACCAAACATGGCACACTCATACAATACACAGATGACTCGACCATCATCTGCTCAGCCCAGTCCCTACCAAAACTGCAAAAAGTCACACAGGAAGCCTTTTCCTCTGTTGAAACATGGTTATCCGATGCCCGATTAATACTCAACCCAAACAAAACTAAACTACTCATCTTCCAACCCACCAAACATACTCAAAACAACTCTCACTTTAACATCACGGCAAAAGACAACACCACTATATACCCAACTGAACACACCAAATTGCTAGGAGTGGAAATAGACAATAAACTAAAGTTTGACATTCACATATCCATGACTATAAAAAAAGTCCACAAAAAACTAGGAGTGTTATACAGAAAGAAGCAATTTCTCACCAAAGCAGCAAAGATTTCAATAGCAAATTCTCACCTTATCTCCAGCCTACTTTATGCCTCTCCAATATATACCAACCTAAGGCAATGTGATCTAAACAAGCTAGAGACCTGCTACAACAAAATCGCCAAATTCACCACAGGGGCATCCTACCGTAGTCACCACTGTCTCTCACTTGCTGAACTGGACTGGCTTGAACTCCCTCACCTCCTTCAGTGGTATCAACTCTCACTCACCCACAAACTAGTAAACCATCCACTAAATGTCCCATCCCTCCAGAATCTACTCCAACACTATCGCACCACCAGACCACTAAGATCCAGCATCAGAAATCACTTGTAGATCACTAAAGCCAATAACTCTGCTGGTGAAGCACTATTCTCTTGCGCCATAGCCAAATTATGGAACTCACTCCCACCCACAATTACCTCCATACCATCAGGCACCCACTTCAAAACTTTACTAAAAGCGCAACTAAAAACATGCTGGCTATGCCCTTGCAACTCCCACTCTAATATCATCCACCCCATCCAACCATTACCTTTCTTTCCACTCCACTAACTACCTTGATTATAGCAAGCTCTGATGCTCATAAGCCAGTAGTTATTATACAGCATGAACTTCTTCTTCTTGTAGCATTTGTTAATGTCTGGTATGCACTTCACAGATAAAGATTCTGGTTGTCTACTGATGTACTATGTTCTTCATCTGTAAATATGTTGTAAGTAATTGCTATGTAAATTGTTATTCACTATGTAATCTAATGTATATACTGTCTGTTTATTTTAACTGTGGAGCTTTTATCCCCGGGCCTCCACTGAAAATGGACCTACGTCCAGTCGGACACTCCCAGTCAACAAATTTAAATAAAATAAATAAAAATAATAAATAATTTAAGTTTTTCTCTGGTTCGATCCTTGGCTGGGGTGCCTTCTGTGCAGAGTCTGCATGTCCTCCCTGTGGTCGCGTGGGTTTCCTCCAGGTGCTCCAGTTTCCTCCCACATCCCAAAGACATGCTGTAGGTGGAATGGGCACTCTAAACTGGCCCTAGGTGTCAGTGTGTGCCTTCTGTGGAAGGTTGGGTGCCAGGCTGGCAACTTGACACTGTAAAACTCCACTGCCAATCATGAGCAGACAGGTGATCAAATGTGGCGACCCCTAACCTGGAAAAGCTGAAAGAAGAAAGAAAGGCATGTTTAAGTTTATAAGGACCATAATCTGGGTTTATGTTATTAATGAAGTTATAAAAGATACACTAGGTAGCATAGTTGATGAACATTTGAATAAGTGTGAATTAAAGTGACGACTTAGATTCAATGCAATGCTTTCCAGGATTAAATGATTCTGTGTCAATATGTTCTATTTTAAAGCTGAAGCATTTTGATGCTCAATAAGCACTAATTGTTTTTAGTTGATGCTTTAATTAATACTTTGTTGTCATTGGACAGTTTTGATACACGTGACTTTTGTAAGTGATATTTTAAAGTAAAGCTGTTAGTGTAATTGTAGTTCTGATGAAGTTTCTGGTATTAGTTTTGGAATGAAAGCTTTTAACTTTTGTAAACAACTTTTGTGAATAAAACCTATTTTGTGGAATATCCTTGTCTCATTTGTCCCGCACTAAAGGATTTGTTTGGTTATAGTTGGAAGCCACGGGGCAGTTGAGAGATATGCATACACATAAACTAGTCAAGCCATTTCTGTATTAACGTACATTTGTCTGAAGAATTATGAAATAGGAACCTCATATGGTGACTGCAGTTCTATCATATCACCATAAAACTGCAAGTTTTTTGAGAGACAGACAAAAAATATGAGGCAAAATGACAGGGACAGCTAAAATTTATTCTTAATAATGTGTACCCCAACCTGCCTCACTTTTACTGTTAGAACCTTATATCAAGCATGTGAAAAATGTTATATCAAGCACATTGCAAATCATTTACTTTATGTGCCAAGAACTTAATAGCCTTTGACCATTTATCTAGTGATTCTTTATCAAAAGCGGATCCAGCCCTCTGCCTTTAGAGTATCTATTCTCACTGCTCTGTACATAAGCAGACTGTAATACTTTTTTTAAAAAAACTTTCCCATCCCATAGTGCAGTATCAGTTAATAAGTTTGTATATGCTAACTGCTGCAAAGTGTTATTTAATTATTTTTACAATTTGAATGTATGTATTATTCTTGCTATTACTGAAAATGGCTTTACAACATAGTTGACATGGTAAGTAAAACTAATAAAATAAAATGAAATGTGACTCTTCAACTATAGATAAATATGGACTTTAATAGAGATTATAAAGGAAAATAACATCTGTCATTTTAAGCACAGGGTATTGTTATTATAATCATGCCCCCTTTTCTTATTTTTTACAAGGGTTGGGGTATCACATCAACATTAATTAATGTGACCAAACCACCACAACATATTACAAGAATAATGGGGTTGTTGTTGGGGCTACGGTAGCATCATGTTTTTCCAGTGCTGTAATGACATTGTGGGAATCATATTGTGTTTATCAATCTTTATTCTTTTTTATTGTGGGTTTATTGGTCTGTTTAACTGTAGTAGAGGCACATCACTGTTATTTGAAGTTATGTATTATATTAACATTCTGTCAGTATACCATTTGATTTCAGCATAGCTCATTAAACATGTACACGTATTTAAGGATATAGGCAAAGAAAAGTTATGAACAGAGTTTTCAGAAAAGACACATACAGAAACATCAGAGGACATGTTCAGTACATCTAAAAGACAAACTGTCATCAAAATTCAAACTATAAAATTATCAAAGTTGATTCTAAGGATGATAATTTTTTTTGGCAGGCAGAATATTTTGAAAGAAATGTTTGTTATTAGTGATTATGGTAGATAATTTGTGAATAACATCTGTCAAGAAGTTTTTAAGAGTGACTACTTGATGTATTTGCTCTACCTTTAACATAGACATTGACAACATAGCATGCTATTTATTCAGAATTGATTTTAGCCATTCCACATTCAACAGCATTGTACCCATTTTTCTTGACATTGACTTGTTAATGTAATCACTTTACCTTTACACTTAACAACTTTGCCTTCTAAGCTTTATAGTAATTTTGTCTATTAAAGAAATGTGACATCTGCCTTATAGCAAGTGCTGGGCTGAGTATGAAAATGGTTCATTGACATCAGTGCTCGACCCCAGTTAATGAACTGAGCATAATCATTTCTGATTGTTCCACTGTATGAAACATTATTTCACTGGTAAACTATTCTGTGACTTTTATTTCTAAAAGTTACATTGCGTAAACTGAAAATGCAGTTTGGTATCTTTTTATTCATGTTAGCCATACTAGATTAGACAGTGTGCATTTTGTGGACTTCTGCCCTGAGGTCACCTCTAAAGATTGTCCTTGCTCAGCTGTGTTAACCCAGTTAAGAAAACAAACAAATATGCATTCATGTATAAAAAACAACAAACAAATTTCACCATCCATAACTTGTCATAAATATTTATTAATATATAAATGAAAACAGAATGCTATCTCCCTTTCTGAATCCAATAGTTCACCCACTTTTTATCAACTCTGTCTCCTCTTTTAAGTAAATTTTCCATAACTTATGAAAATATTCTACTTACACATATCTACCCAAAACATTCATTACAAACATGTAAAAAGCAGATTTGTGTTCCTCAAACATTAAGGCCATCTTACTCCGCATATGTATATTCAGAATCATGTCCACTTTCTCTAGCATAATGTATGCGTATACTGTATATATATATATATATATATATATATATATATAAATATATATATATATATATATATATATATGTGTGTGTGTGTGTGTGTGTGTGTGTGTGTATATATATATATATATATATATATATATATATATATATCTTGAGTACCAGTGGCATAACTTAATAGACCATTGCTCTGGTGGCTACAGATCCATTTGGCCAGTAGAGTGGAAACAAGGAGCAATGACCTGTTTCTAAAACATCCAGGTGCTACACAGGCTGACAACTTTGGCATTCAGTCTCCACCAATGCCAGGCTATCTGTCATCTTCAGGATGACAGTGGTCTATCTATCACATCACACATGAAACAAGTTGCCATTCATAAATATTTTGACCACAAGTCAAGTCTTTTTTTTTTAAATTGAGTATAAAAGTATATCATTAGAAAGTTTGATTAGTATTTGCTACTAAATTTCATTTCTGTGTCTTCCATGTGTACCCTACACCTAAAATAGTTGGAAAATATAATTTGACATGAGTGATGTTGAAATACAGAGCTATGATTGCTAAAACTTATATAATCAGTACTGATATTGCTCTTATGTGAGTGAAGATTTTAAAACCATCCTTAGTTATGTCTGAATTTGTCAAGCTTCCTACAACCTTCTCTCAACATAATTCTGCAATGGTTCTTTTGTGTTATCCAGGTCACTTCCTTTGTGTTGTGCAGGCAATAGCTGATACTTAAATGTTTATTATTAAGACAATAGTCAATAGACTAGATGAATATCTCTAAATCCCACATCAGTATAAATACTAAGGTGGGTCTCCCTTGGGAAAGGAACATGTCTAGAAAGCTAACCCAGTCAAAAAAGTAAGCAAACAAAAAATCAGACAGTGCATGAGTGATGATGGTAGATAGTGCCTGCTATGCCAAAGAGAGTAGGGTAGCACAGCTAGGTGGAGCTTTGTAAAGACTTTTATATCATTTGTTTATCAAACTGATTTGTACAGATGCTTGTGTTAAAAATGTATTTGTAAAGCTGCTTGTGTTATAAATGTATCAATAGTGAGTCCTGCTGGACAGAGAAGAAATATACATTTATATCAGACTGCACTGCTGTAAGTGAGGGAATGTATATTTATATATATATATATATATATATATATATATATATATATATGTTAACAGAGGTTGCTGGAAGGAAAGGGGTTAAGCTCAACTCAACTTATCTTAAGGAAAACAGGCAGAAATTAAATGATTTGGTTTAGGCCTTAAATATTTTATCTTGCAGGCCTGAATGCAGCCAGAGATGTGATGTCTGGTCAGGGATCCTGCTCTTATTCTCATTAGTGGTGAACTAATTGTTACCCTGGGGTGCCAGAGAATGGCTGGTAAGTCTCTGCAAAAGGTTGAAAGTATTGGAATTGTTTTAGAGTCTCCAGATACCTTAGCAAAGCTCTAGGTGTATATTGTGACACATTTGTGCAAGATCCTGGCTCAAGTTTATAGTGAAGGGGGTAGTGCAGGAACCACAGAATCAGGTGACCAGATGTGATGTCACTCTATAGCCAGCACTGAAATTGTATTTAGATATAAGTGCAAAATGTGATAGTGACACTCAGCATTCTGTCTTGGACCTGACAACAAAGACACCCATCCACTTCATCTTGCCTTGCTTTTGTAAGAAACTTAACTGGGGAACAGTATTTTTTCAGTCAGTTAAGAAAATAGTGAGATTAGCTATAAGTATTGCTTTTCTGTATCTGTCTGAGTCTTCCCATCTGTGTTACTTTTTATATTTTATGTGAAATAAAACTCGTGTTTATTGTAAATAGATAGTATTTTCTTGTATTCTATTTTATCATTTATTATTAAATATATCTATATATTTCATTGTGGCTGGTCTTTTAGAAAATATTTTAACCCCTGGGAGGAACTGCATTTATTTAATGACACTGTGGCTTCATGCTCCTGAAAGTCTTGCTGCTTGGCCAAACATTACCATTTCTGTAAGTATTATTTTCACTAAGAGTAATTGGGTATCCTGATTACAGCCTTAAAATAACTGGATGGTGGCAGTGAATCTACCTTATAGTCTGGGTGGAGGTGGCAGAACTGGTAAATCTGTGCCAGCCTTTCCCAGATGTGTGTGTGTGTGTGTGTGTGTGTGTGTGTGTGTGTGTGTGTGTGTGTGAGAAAATCAAATGTCAAAGAGTGTGTATGTGTCAGCTGCTTGTGGAACAGGGACACAGAGCACGGGCTTCTGCAGAGAGAAACTTGGAGTCTTATTTTTGTCCTGGAAAGAAAGCCCAGCCCCAGGTCTGGAGTGTGTTCCCTGTATGCTCTTAAGGGAAATTGTGCTTGGTGCAGAGAGCTGCATCTGAAAATACTGTGTGTATCCATGTTTGTTTGGGTAACTGTAAATCCACCTCAGGGGTTCCACCTGTGACCCTATTGGACAGGGGCAGTAGGTGCTGGTCATGGGGCAATAGGTGCTGATCATAGAAATAAGAGTAGAACTTGGCTAGGCTTGTAAGGGCCTAAGGACATTAACCTATTAACTTTCTATGATCACCCTAGGGCCATTAGCCTAGTAACTTCCTATGATCATATGATCCTAAGTGAATGTTTTCCACTGGTGTCAATGGTGAGGATTGACACTGCTTGATTACTGGCCCAGAGGAGGGACATCACAGCATGCATAACACGTTTAATGAAAGGTAAACAAGAGTTATAATTTGTGGATAACTTATGTACTGTGCAAAGGTACTCAGTGGATTTACTTAGTGAGTAAAAGGGGTAGTTATACATAATAGCCTTGCTTCTGATTAGCGCACCTTGTTTCACTGATCAGCAAGGTTTCTCACAGATGCATGTAAATGCATTTGTTTGTTGGCATGACTGGTGCTAATCAGGCACTTGTGCATCTCAATGCATTATTCTGAAAGACTCTTTCATAATATATACATAACCATACTTTACTTGATGCATGCAGAACAGTGGCACAAAATTTTTAAAAGCATTCAAAATTTAGATGCATTGGACATGCACATTCTGCTGGGAGATTGAGAAGGGCAATATCTCAGACTGCTGATCTAGGTAAGTCATGCAGTGGAATGTGTGTGTGTGTGTGTGTGTGTGTGTGTGTGTGTGTGTGTGTGTGTGTGTGTGTGTGTGTGTGTGTGTGTGTGTGTTGGGACTGTATGTTCATGGTTAGCTTGTTTGTGGTTCAGAGATTATTCTGTATTCTGACTGCATGCATGCCTGCCTTTTTAGACATTTGAAGTGATTTGTGGCTGGTAGAGATGCACAGATTGAGAATTCAGACTGTGGGGATGCTAGATGTTTGCATGTCTGCCTGTATTTGTACCTAAGTGTGCATGTATATGTGTGGCAGCTGAGTGTATATGTAACCTCCTCTGTGACATGAAGAGTATTGAAAAAATGTACTCTCCAGATGAGACCCTGGCCCAACGTCATGGCTTCTGTCAGAGATGCACATTACAGGTACTGAGCTTTATCATTTTATTGACCAATTAACTGCAAAGCAGACTGTCACACTCCAGGCAGACATCTGTTAATGTAGTTGCCATATATTGTGATTTAACAGCTAGCAGTGGTAAAATAGCTGTCAAACTGTGACTAGTGAAAGTTATAAGGGGAACAATGTCATCATGACCCACTAAATCCACTTGTTTTGGTTTTTTTTTTTTGTTGTTGTTTTGTTTTTTTTTGTTTTTTTGTTGATGTTGTTTTGTTTTTGTTTTGTGTGTATGTGTCTGTGTGCATGCATGTGGTGTATGCATATGTTAAATTTGTGTTATTGTAAAGAGCAGTAAGGTATAAGACTTCTACTTGCCCCACCCCATGTCATAGAGGTA
>NC_056745.1:1235561122-1235618622 GCF_019279795.1 Protopterus annectens
TATTCAATATGCTGGACTGAACCTGCTCTCAACCCTTCTAGAGAAGATTCCAAAAAGTGATCTTGAGCTAGGGCCACCTAGACCTATGGATGGTTTATATAACCTGACTACCACCAGAAATGCCTACTTCATAACTTACAATAATTTGGATTGCTTCCAACTTTCCATGATGATGAAGTATTTTTTTTCTTTTCAGATCATTGCCTTGAATATCTTTACTTATCAAGTGTTACAAAACAAATGCTGAAGTAAATGTTCTGACCATATAAAATTACTGAAATACTATAACACATCTGTATTCCTAAGTTACTGTTTTTCTATATTCTCCATGAGCATTCAGTAAAAAAAAGCATGATACACTGAATGTTTAACAACTATTAAAAGAAAAGATTTATGTTCTTAATTAGTTCAGAGAAGTAAGAAGCTGACAGAATCCATGAGGCATGGCTGCCATGCAAGATGTGACTTATCACACGTCACGCTATGGGTATGCACAGCAACAACAGTAAATAGCACAATCCTCATGCTGCCTGTCCTTTATAATTAGAGAGTTATCAGTTGATTAAATGTGCACAAATATATTATCTGTGTATAGACATGATCAATATAAAAGGCAGGATTTCTGGACCCATCCACCTACCTTTATATTATCCTGAGAGAAGTAAGAGAAGATATAAAATAAACTACCCGCACTTCTTATTTATAGAAGCATTTTACCAGCTGTGAGAAATAAAAACACCAAAGCAAAACTAGGAACATTGACAAGAAGGCACAAATATTCTTCTTGTCCTTGCTACTTAATGAAAATAGAAAACACAGGCTCCATGACATGTTGTTAACTGTTTGTAAGGCTCATGTGCAGAATAGTTGCAGAACATTGTTACTGGTTCCACTTAAGGCTGGACTAATGTAGAGTAAATAGGAAGACGTGTGGCTAAGTGGTGCAACTATGAAGAGGTGCAGTTAATATCTGAAGTGACATATGTTGTAGTGCCCTGCAAAATTGATAATATTCATCATAATATTTTGTTGTATGTCCACGTTTGGGAGATAGGTTAACTAGTGCAACAATAAACAATGCTATCTTAAAATGCTAGCTACAGTCAGTCAACTTACACATTTCAGCATTCTTGTTAGGAACAGTCATTTATATATTTTTTTATCATGACTGACACAGCATTACTGTTGTATTTTCTGAGTAAAGAAAGGGTAAGTAGTGACCTCATAATAGTCATCAGTTATGAAGTAAACTGGAACTTCCTTATTCACTATTGTTGGATTTTGCTGACTATTCTAACAAACATTTGCAGCTAGTAAAAATAATTTACACAAGACATTAAATGACATACTATACATATTGAAGAAAACTCTACGAATATACTTGGCCAGTGACATCAGTTAGGTGATGACAGCAAGTGAAACAGGGAAAATGACTGGTGTTGTGCTAACCACCCAGAACTCATTAATAATTACTTGGAAAATTAGCTGTTTCTAAATGTTAGCACTTCACTGTAGCATATATCTCAACCATCCAGAATTTCACAGTATGTCCATATTTTTGTCACATGTTTTTGGCCTGTTCTTCATTATTTTATGGTTTTCTAACACATCACCCATATCCAAAGTCATAAAAAAATAACAGGCATTTGAGAACAGGCATGTGATTTTCAGACTTCATATCCTTCAAAAAATACATACTAATGAAAAAACTGTTATTCTAGCAATGTTTCAAGTTTATGAGAGCATTAACTGAGAACAGGAAGAGCTTAAATTAATGCACATTAATTTTACTTATAGAGCTACTTCTTTGAAAATTGTGTAAAAAACAATATTCAGTGCATATAGTGATGTTATTAGTTAGAATTCAAGTAGGGAGCAGCTGATATATACACTACTAAAGAACAACACATCACACCTCTCATACCACTTTCTTTCCTCTCTACTTTTGTGCATTTATTAACAACTTACTTTGAAAGTGCACACTGAACTCTAACTTTTCATACCAGCAATATCTTTGTCTTGAAAATGCTCAGAGTACAATTATAAGATTACTATAACTCCACTGTTCATTGCTTTCTAAGTTATTCTGACCGGTGTCCTTCAGCCGTGTCATAACTTGCACTTTTACTTTCATTAAGTTAAACAGCATTCCTGCTGTACTTCAAAATGCTTATTGCTTCCATCTTTACAATAATTGTTTTATTTTTTGACTTTCAACTATACACTGCGCTGCTGGGAAAACCCTTAAATTTGCTCTCTACATTCAGAATCACTCCACTCCCCTACCCAACTCCCAGTTTCCACTTAACCCACTACAACTACTCAGCAGCTCCAAATGCTCTCTTTCAAAACAACAACCACATCAACACATGCAGCTACATCTCAGGGAGCCTCTACTTCTAAGCCCATAAGGCAAGTCACCACACAATCCAACATTCTAGTCTTTGGAGACTCCATTGTGAGACACACTGATGTTCCCCTCACCAAGCTGAGTAAGGAGAAAGTTACAGTCAGTTGTTTATCAGGGGCTAGGATCTACCACATTATACATGCACTCAGGTCACTGGACCACAGTTACCAATATGACTCAGTCATAGCCCATGTGGGAGTAAATGACATGAGATGTACCTCCCTAGATTATATGAAGAGAGACATCATGGAGATCTCGGAATATGTGTCTCAGGATGGTATGAGCTTAGCATTGAGCAGCATTTTACCTTCTCCAAGGATGATGCCACAATACAAGCAAAAGATGATTGACTTTAATAATTGGCTTACTTTCTGATGTCATTCTAAGGGGGTGCAATATTTGTCAGCATGGAAGGAGATGGTCAATGGACCATGCTGTGTTGCCAGGGATGGTCTGCCTCTCTCCCCTCTAGGCTTTTGAATATTAGCTAAAACATCGTCTTTCCTGATAGTGTCATTTTACACAATGCCAAACTGAGAGTACTTTTGACATAGCAAATCTAAACCAAGAAAATCTAAAGGTATTACTGCTCAATGCTAGATGTCTAAACAAAACACTCCACTCCCTAGAAGCTCTCTTTACCCCAGAAAATGCTGATGTCTGTGCAGTCGCTGAGACATGGTTTAAAGCCATGGGGAGCACACCAACAGTGCAAGGTTATAATGCCTTCCATGCATTTAGGCCAGCTACTTCACAGGCAGGGACTCAAGGTGGAGGTGTCTCTATTTACATAAAAAATATATACTTCAAGGCTGGTCAAACAGAACACTGCACATGAGTTGGTCCATGTTCATATCACTATAGGTAAAATCCAATACCACTTCCTTGCAAGATATAGGTCCCCCTCTGTGACCCAGGAAATCCATGCCTTGCATGAAATACTAACCATCCAACCCAATACCATATTCATGGGTGACTTTAATTACCCCACTATTAACTGGGAATCCTCTATGACACCAAAGGCACAGACACAGAGATTCCTGGATTTTGCAAACACACACTCCATGGACCAGATAGTCAATACACCAACCAGGGGTGCAATCATACTGGATATGGTCCTCACTAATATGGGAGACTGCTGCACACCCCCTATTGTAAGGCCTTCCCTGGTAAGGTCAGACCACAAAATGGTCTCCTTTGAAGTAAAAATAAAACCTGGACCCTCAGCTAAACCTGGAATATTCAGGAAGTAATCTAAGGCTACCATACCTCTCAACCTGGAAACATCAAAAATCTGGACAAGGCCCATGAAAAATAGGTACAAATCTATACACTAATTAACATAACATTTGCATACACAATCATGTAACCCCGCCCACTTCAACGGCCTTGTGGGATACCAACTTTCAAATGCAAACTGAAGAACAGACAACCAAAATATGGCACCAGAGTCCCCCTGCAGCGATTCCAGTGTCCCATTACCTGGCTATTTCACCCCATTTACCATAAACACTAATGTGTGCATACTGCTTTACTAATACAATGATTATTTGGATTTTATTTTTGCATTTTACAGCCCAATGCACAAACACCAGTAGATATCTGCTAAACAAAGCAACACTGTCTCACAACGAAAATAGACTTGGCATTAAAACTTTTCTGCTCTTATAACTCACATTCATTGAAACAGTATTGAAACCCACACCACATTCAAAGAAAATGCATTTGACCAGTAGTGGATAAATATTACCTTTGGGCTATTTTCAAATCATTAGCTCCTTGTACACAAAACAAGAAACATACATTTTTCTTTGATACACCTTCCTGACTTTATTAAACTATATTCCTTGTATAATACAGCACACTTGTTAGAGCACATTTTACATTTATTGTTTGAACATTTTTCCAGTAGGCTGTAGGCAATAAAACAAAATGCATGCAGCAATAATGACAAAACTGCACAATTCAGAACATTTCCGTCATAAAAGTCTGCTTCCAGTGTGTCCACAACCACACTATAAATAGAATTACAGTAGTGTAAGCCATAGGCATCTTGCACATCTTCTCACACTTATTTTCAATTTCAGTTTTTTTTTTGGGGGGGTACAAAAGGCCAAAAACCAGGGACACATTTTAAACATAGCTTGTATAATTTTGGAAAGTTGCTAGAATAAAATGTGTCACCACCCTACATTTCACTGGCAAGTCTCAAACCCAGGATCCTGTACATTACAGTCAGAACAACATACCACTGTGCCAAATCAGCAGTTGCCTGAAAGATAGGAAGACTGAAACTTAAACGGCTATCATTTAGTGAATTCAGTTTTCACTTCTCTCAACCTCTTTGCACAAAAAGACCTGGACAAAGCCAATAATGGGGGAATACAAATTCAGTTCTCACTTCTCACAATAGCTAGTCACAACTCTTAGCACAAAAAACCTGGACAAAGCCAATAATGGGGGAATACAGCCCCAAAATAGGAACACATTTAAAATACTGATCTTATAAACTTAGAAAATTGCTAGAATAAAATGTTTTGTGTTACCATTTATTTTCTGAAGAATATGAAGTCTGAAATTCAAATGCCTTATTATTTAATGAATTCAATCCTGCAGTGATATTCCACAAAAATCCTGAAAACCACAGATATTATGAGGAACAGTCTCAAATCAAAAATATGATGCACAAATTTACAAGTGGTGGTGGCTAGGGACTTTAGGCTCTTTTTATCCTGTACCCAAGGTACAGGGTTTGAGCCTGAGTACTTCTAGCCCACTTTAGGGCACATACACTTGTCCCTCTTTAGAGCACACTGTAGATGCATATTTGTCCATCTTTAGGGCACATTGTAGATGTATATTTGCCCCTCTTTAGGAACACATTGTACTTGTTTATTTTTATTTTCATTGTTGCTCCACCAGGAAGTTATGGCCCCTCACCAGGTCACTTTTCAGAAAACTATGACATTCTCCTGGTCATACCTGTTGCTTTATTAACCAAGTGAGACACCTCATAGGATCACTAGTTGGCCCAACCAGTTTTAATGATATCATTAGGAAGCATATACATTGATGATGTGGCGTAACTCTCATAGGGTGAGAACAATTAGCATTGTCACTTAAACAAACATTGCTGCTGTGATGACAAAATAAACATTCACAACTTTAATGACTGGTATTAAAGAAATATATTTTATGTTTGTTCCACCCACACCACCTTAGTAATGTTGGCTAACCTTAAACCTGTCACTAATCACACCCCACATCTGACCTGAAAAAAAGAAGCCTTCCCGTAACACTGCCATTATGTAATAATGTAAGACAAACATGGACACAAAATACGAACCAGTGCAGCACATACTGCTAAAGTTTTGTATATCCCCTTTAACCCCAACAGTAACCCACACACTCATATCTCTCTCTCTCAAACACACACACACATGCATGCACACATTAAGCTGCGCATTTGCACTTTCCTTTACCCTATCTCACACACACACACACACACACACACACACACACACACACACACACACACACACAAAATCACAGTTCCTTACTTCTAAATACACAAGGTTCCTTACTTCTAAATACATCCAGCCAGGCTCCAGAAACAGCGAGCATCTTCTTCTAAATAAATCCATAATAACTCCAGCTCAGCCAGCAAGCGCCTTCGTCTTCTAAATAAATCCATAATAACAGCCAGCCTTCTAAATAAATCCTTTCCAGCTCTGGCGACTTGCTGCTCACAAAAGCATTTGAACTAGAGTCGGAAATACATGCGCAAGCTCAATTCCGACAGGCTGTGGGGCTGACGTCATTGTGCATGTGATGACGTTAGCTCACAAAGCACGAAAAATAAAAAAATTTATAAAAGCAAAGCGTGGAAATGAAGGGGTGCCACTCGGGAATCGTGGCACCCCATTATTTGGACCCCAAAACACGGTAAAAACTGAGTAATTCGGGACAGTTGGGAGGTATGTAGGCTACTCTCCTGCTATTAAGTGAGAACCTAGCAAAATTTCAAGCCCCTTTAAACCCTGTGAACACTTCTGCCTATGCAGAACTGTTCAAAGAAACAAGGTACAAGCATGTTAATAGCTGCATAGAGGCAGCTGTACCCACCAGGAAGAAGTACAGAACTAACTCAAAAAACAAGCCATCCTGGTGGAATCACAGAATCAAATGGATATATAGCAGGAGGAAGAAAATCATGGCAGAAAGTATGAGGTGCAGCACCCAAATGGATAAAAACACTCTTATCAAACTAAACAAACAACTCAGAGAACAAATAAAGTCTAGTAAAGCCAAATTTGAGGAAATTTGGCCTCCAAGGCCAAGGACAGCCACAAAGCATTCTTTAGCTATGTCTGCAACCTCAAAGGCAATACACAATTGTGCACAGAGCTCATTGTAAATGGAGCCACCTATATTGATCAAATATAACTCCGCCTACTATCACAAGGGAACAGGTCCTTAATGCTCTCTCTAAGACCAAGAACACTACATGAATGGACCCAGACAATATCCCATGATGCCTGCTAAATAGCATGAAACATGACCTATCAGGGCCTTTGGAATTACTATTTAACTGTATCATCCAAACAGGCTTTATGCCTCATGAATGGAAAAAGGAAACAGTCATCCCTCTGCACAAAGGTAGGCCATCTACAGACCCTGGAAACTACAGACCCATAATTCTCACTAGTCATATATGTAAAGTCATGGAAAGAATAATCATGGAGATGATCAATAGAGATATAGTAAACCTCCAGACACTGGACCCAACCCAGTTTGGTTTTGTCAAGGGCAGATCATGTCTACTCAACCTGGTAGACCTGTTTGAGAAGGTCACCAAAGCAATGGATGTGGGCAAAATCATTCACACTGCCTACCTTGATCTAGCTTAGACATTTGACACAATATCCCACTCAGGCATTGCTGACAAACTCAGGAGGTTAGGTACAAACCTGTATGTCACCCAGTGGATAGCCAGCTGGCTCACAGACAGGACCCAGGAAGTTAGAATTGGGGAGTCCACCTCTACAAAGAGGCCAGTCACAGTTGGAGTCCCTAAGGGATCAGCCCTTGGACCACTCCTTTTTGGCATTTACTTCTCAGAAGTCAAGGTCAATGTCAGTGGTCTCTGGCTGACTAAATTTGCAGATGACTGCAAATTAGGAACTGTTATTGAATCTCACACTGACACAAATATTCTGCAGGAGGGGCTGAAACAGACAAACAACTGGTGACAGAGCCATGGACTAAAAATAAATGCCAAGAAATGCATAATAGTATCCTTTGGGAAGTCATCCATCCCTGGTAACTATCATACTGGCAGCACACCCCTTAGAGTTGACCTACTAGTCAGGGACTTAGGGACACAGATAGATAGTAATTTAGCCTTTAATCATCACGTGTCTACAGTGGTGAGGAAATCATTCTATGTTGTGCAACTTATAAGCAAAGGTATGGCATCTAAGTCCAAGGAAGTCATTGTTCCACTGTATTCAGCATTCATCAGACCTATCATTGAGTACAATGCCCCCTTTGGTATGTACCTAACCAGGCATATCCAACAATTGGAATGTCCACAGAGGTTCTTCACTAAATGAATACAGGGCATAAGTAATATGTCCTATGCAGACCACCTCAAGGCCATATCCCTGTATTCTGTCTCTGACAGGCTTTTTAGGGGAGATCTATACCTGGCATACACGGCATTTTCAGACCCTACTCTGATGAGCCTCCTGCATATCCACAAAACAAACAGGACCAGAATTGCCCATTCTAAAGACTTCAGCCTTGCCTGTGATATAAATAGGAACTGCTGGAGAGATAGGTATGTATCCCAGAGATTACCCCGTCTATGGAACAGGCTCTCCATCCATGTGAAGCAGAGTTCCTCCCTAACCCAATTCAAGTGCAACTTGGACAATTAGATGGGAAACCAGAAATTTATCCCTGGTTTGGTACCTATGTCTCTAATGGAAACAGGTAACCTGTAAATAGTTCATTTCCCAGGCCCATGCTTACATTTATCAAGGGTATCAGAACTTGTCAGAGATTTGAGATGCATGGCTAAGCTTAAAAAAGCCCGTGTGGTCATTAGTCTAGTAAACACATATGAACCTATGAATATTTTGAACAACTACACTTATACTTACTCCCTACTAATCACACACAACTCCACATTTTCTGACCCCACCCACCAGTATTACACACTTTGTCCTAAAACATCCTAAATCACCTTCCAACAAGGTAAGTGACATCACTTCCTATTTCTACCACCTTCACCTGTACAGACATAAAGATCCACATCAATTTACACAGGTGTCACAGTAATAGGCTTCATTCTTTACACCTACAGATCTTTTATAAAAAGAACTCCTTTGATTACAGACAAATGTAAAAAGAACTTACTAGGTATATATAATATTCAACTCATACATCTCTGCCACACCTGTCTCTAACTACTCTTTCCTCTCCTGTATCTACTACTCTATCCCTTATTATATCTACTAAGATTGCAGCCAGCTGCTGCTATGCTTATACATACAATATAACTTATCTTGCTTTTCCATCCTTATCATCTAACATGCTGTCACACATCTCTGTAAAACAGCTATTTTCCAGCCCTAATACCAACAACGCCAACTCTAATACCTCCCTTTATACTGTTACTATAGCCCATCACCTTTATATCTCGTCAAACCTGCATCTTTTCAAATGTTTGATCATAAGGCAAAAAAAAAACACATAAAAGGTATAAAAATGAAATACTGACATAAAAAACTATTCCCCTTATTCTTCCTCCTTACATCACTAACACACTGTGAAGTCATTCACCCAATCCCTGGCCAAGTACTGCCTCCTCAACCACTTTTAACCTACTAAAAAAACTCCCAAAGGGTTAAACCTTATAAATATTAACCTAAGAATCTCAGATAAGCTAGATGAGATGCATTTCACAGCATACCCCAGACAAACTTGTAGTCACAGAAACTTGATTAAAAGCTTCCATCAAAGACACATACTGAATATTCTTCCACCTGGATACAGCATACTTAGAACTGATTGCACAAATAAAAAATCAGAAGGCTTATCTATCATATATCCTAGCCAGCTTGACATCTCTCTATATAAGCAGAACAAGCCCCATTTCAGCTCAGCAGAAATAATCCCATTGTGTCTTAAACTCAATTTCTATAAAGGTATCTGCATCACTGCAGTATACATCTCACCATGAAATAACATTCCAATACTTGAGGACATATTGTCATGGTTATCCAATAACATTTCACATGAACTAATAGTTATGTGAGACTTCAGTATAGAATGGTTCCAAATTAACTCTAGTATCCATACTGCCACCATCAATCTCTTAAATTTTAAACAATGTATAAATTCTCCCGTAAAATACACCAAATCTATAAAGAGAGCATCAATACTAGACTGGGTATTATCTTCATGACCCAGTAATATCTCTACCAGAGGCACCCTAAGTAACTATTTACCAGCTTCACTCACAGAATCAAAACCCAGTCTCCAAAACAGCACCTGCAGAAATCTGTATGTAATCTAGCAAAATTCAATGTAGAAACATTTCCTTTAACCCTCAAATCTTACAACTGGACCTTCCTAAAACCTTTATCACTAGATGAAGCTGTACTACAATTCAATAATAACTTCCTCACAGTATTAAATGAATACACCCCACTATGGAAAAAAAAAGAGTTAAACTAAACTGTGCTCCCTGTATCACATATATGTAGATAATTAATCAGACTAGGTGATAATGACTGGAAAACACTGTTGTCTACAAAAAATTCAGGAAAATTAACAGCTCTTTGCACATCTTAAGAACAAAGTCAAGCAAAGCATAAAACTAGATAAAAACACTATTATACCATGCAAGACACTCATCAAAACAACCCCACCCTTTTCTGGACATCCATCAATAAATTATTAAACCCAGACCATAATACTCCTCCTAACCCACCTCCTGGAAATCCCCCAGCAAAAATAGCAGAGAACTTCAATAATCACTTCATACAATCCATCAACTCTATACTAAAAACTATCACTATCATAAAGTCTATGCATTTACTAGACTCCAACTCCTATACTGCACATTTGTCTCTTAAACCAGTCTCAACCTATTAGTAAGAAAATTACTCCTAGATAGTCTACCACCAGGATACCTAAAAACAGCTGGCCATGCTCTTATTCATCCTGTAACTCTATTCATAAATAGATCAGTCAAATAACGTCATGTACCCTCTATTTGAAAAAAAGTGAACATAATGCCATTACACAAAGAAGACCAATCAAATGACTGTTCTAACTTTAAGCCAGTTGCTATATTACCCCCATATCAAACATTTTTTGAAAAATGTATGAAGGTCCAACTACTGGACTACCTTAATATTAATAACCTTCTTTTCCTTACACAAGATGGCTTTAACCCTAATCACAGTACAATCACAGCCTTATTAGACTTTAGCAACACCACCAGCACTAACAGAAATTCTGGCAACCTGGTATCCTCACTATTTCTCGACCAAAAGTATTTGACACAGTACCACATCAACTACTACTACAAAAACTCTCTTGTCTAGGCCTCTCCCTCCTCTTTTTCCTGGTTTCAAAGCTACTTATCAGACAGATGTCAAGCTGTCATTTGACAAACTGAGTATTCTTCCTTTCTGCCTATTACAGTAAGCATATCACAGAGATCCGTTTTTGGATGTCTGTTGTTTTAATGTCTTTATAAGCAATCTTCACTTAGTAGACAAACACGCAACCCTAATATAATATGTCGATGACTCCACAGTAATCTGCTCTGTCCTTACCTTACAAAAATGATAAGATATGACACAAGAAGCTTTCTCCTATATCAAAACTTGGTTAGACAATTCATAACTTTTACTCAACCCCCAAAGTACTGCTCTTCTTTACCCCAAGACACGTTTCTCAATCAAAGATCTCATTTATTTCTTTGAAAAAGTAACTGAAGTAGTGAATACTGGTTATGTAGTGCATAAAACATATCTAAAAATGGCAAAGGCTTTTGACACTGTTCTCATACAAGCATTATTGATAGACTTGTAAATCTGAATATACATCCTTATATTGTGCCATGGCTAGTTAACTGGCTATCTGACAAAACCCATGTGGTTACAGCAGCTGGTGCCACTTTTGAAAGCAAATAAAGAAGCCAATGGTTTATTACAGAGCTCAGTTTTGGGCCCTCACCTATTTGGCATTTATTTCATAGACCTTCAGGCCAGCCCTCCTGGCCTATAGTTAACTAGGTTTGGTGATGACTGTAAATTGGGTGTTGTTATTCAGATTTCAACTGACAAAAAATTGTTCCAACATGGCTTAGACCATGTTACCCATTGGTGCAAGGACAAAGGTCTTAAATTCAATGTAAAAAAATGTAGCATAATTCATTTTGGTAAACAAATCAGTTCTACTTGCCATCTAACAGAAGCACCCCTCCAATCAGACACTTCTAAGGGATCTAAGTATGCTTGTGGATAATTCCTTAATATTTGACCATCATGTCTCCACAGAAATTCAGAAAGCCTTTCATTTGGTCCATCTAATTTCCAAAGGCATCTCTACAAGATCCAAGAAGTCTTAATTCCCCTTTACCAATAACATAACTTGCAAGATCTCTGAAATTTAACTAAAAAGATCAGAGGTCTCAAAAATCTTAGTTACCTGGATAGACTGACAGCCTTTTCTCTGTACTCAGTTTCCTACAGACTCCTCTGTGGATATTTATATCTAGACCTTCATGTCATGAAAGATCCAATCCTATTTGACCTGCTATTCCTTCACAGAACTAATGGTACATCAAACACTTGATTAAAAGAACTAAGCTTTCATCAACAGATAAAAAAACGAGCTGGTATGATAGATTTGTATCCCAATGTATCCCTCACATCTGGAACAAATTTCACTACATGTCAAGCCAAGTAGCACCCTTGCCACCTTCAAGGTAACCTAGATAACTGGATGGGCAACCTCACATTTTCTCCTGGTCTATTTTGTGTTGCCCTTCTTAAAGCTAGAGGGAAATTTTAAATAGAGTTTTGTGGCTAGGCTTGAACTGCTATGCAGACTGATTGTCTAGTATTTACCTATGAACTGATTGACCTATCATTTCAAAATTGCATCCGACAATAATACAAAGAGTGCACTAGGTCTGCACTCCAAACTCTTAAATGTGATGATAGATGATAATTTAAAATCTGACCCACACCTCCAAATAGCAATCAAAAAAGCTCACCAAAAGCTATGCGTGCTATATAGGGCAAAACCATACTTTATAGACAAAACCAGGGAAACAGTTTCAAGAACCTTTTTATTACCTACATTATTATATGCTCTACAATTTTCACTAGCCTAATAGTACTCCAAAAATCGAAACCTGAGCAAATCTATAACAAAATCCAAAATTCAATTCAACCCTCCATTTTGTACCCACCACTGCCAGACATTCAAAACCCTAAATTGAATTGAACTGCCAAACTCCTTCACAGCTATTATTCATTCATAACTTAGAATACAACCCAAACAAATGACCCACTCAGAAGTCCTTAATACATCATTAAAACCAATCAATAACCTACACTTTCAAGACAAATCCTTAATCTCTCTAATGAAATCTCAAAACTCAGCAGAAAGATACCAGCTATGTCTGAAAATTATGAAACCCAATCCTCCAACCCCCACCCTAAGCAAATCAAAGACCTTCTAACCTTTAAAGCACAGGTTAAAAAAAACAAAAAAAAAACATTTCAGATAATCCTGGATCTGTCATTGCTCTTCCCCAGGATGTACTGACCCCTAGTTCTCTAATAAGTAAACACATATACATATAAATCACTTATATAAATGCAACTAGGAAAGAAAAGTGTGAATAAATATGTTTGCTTAACATAAGTGGAATTACAGAATGTGTATATTTAAATATATGTCTTTAGAATGTAAATATGTCTTTAGAACCATCAACATTAGGCACCTTGTTATTGCTTGATAATTCATTACTATTTACTAGCAGCATGCATAGCAGTTGCATACTGTGTACATATGCCCTGCATTACTGTGCCTTTACTTCTACCTACTAACTGTGATTAGCATGTAGATGTTCTTCATTTCATGTTGAGTTGCTTTATTAACATTTCTGTTAATACTATTTTGTATGCTTTGGTGTATTGTAATGTGAGTCTTTTCTCCCCAGGCTGCTGTTGAAAAGGGGTTACTATGCCCAGTCAGACTATCCCAATCAGCAAATATAAAATAAACCAAGAATAAATAAAAAAAAAAAACAGTCCATGATTTTGGGTTATTGTCCACTATTTTTTGTTTTTCTCTGAATTCTTACACTAAGAGTTATAGAGGTATGGATTGCAGGCTATCCCTGTTGCAAAAAAATAGCAATTTTAACATATGCATCAGCATATCAATATAAAACAGTTACATCTACAGTCTGAAATGAGTCTTGTGTTATTTGCAGTAACGAAGAGGACCTGAAAGCTGTTGTATTTAAAAAAGTCTCCACTGAAATAAAATTATCTGTAATAAGAATGGAAGCAACTATTGTAAAAAAATGCAAATGAACAAAAAGACCATGAGTTAAAGTACAAGACAGCTGTTAAAGCAAAGGTCTGAGACACAAGTACCTGAATGTTAATTTTTTATTATTTAAAGAAACAGTGTTTACATTTTCATTCATATAAATACTTGTCAGTTTGTCTCAATTTTTAAAGCCATGGTTGATAAATGTGATACTTCAGTGTAAAATTACTTTCCTTATTAATTATTTACTATTTATTGATTTGTCTTTGTTGATCAGGAAAATTCCAACTGGGCAAAACCTATTTTCAGTGGAGGTGCAGGGAGAAAAGTTCCACCTTTATGTTATACACAATGTACATTTCTAATCGCATGGTAAAAACATCTATACGTGAGCTTATTTACATTATTTTTAAACATTTTAAATACTTTTTACCTTATATCCCTGAAGAGCAGGCCATAAACGCCCTCTCTAAGGCCAAAAAAACAGCATCTGTAGGACCTGATAACATCCCAGATTGCTTCCTACATGGGTTAAACAAGAATTAGCAAAATCACTGGGTACTCTTTTCAGTCATAGTCTAAGCTCCAGCTTTGTCCCAGCTGAATGGAAAATAGCCACCATTATCCCCTTGCACTAAGGTGGTGCTTCCACTGACCCTGGGAACTATAGCCCTATTAGCCTGACTAGCCCTATCTGCAAGGCCATGGAGTGAATCATCATGCACCTTATCAACAAAGATGCAGGTAATCTCTAAACACTTGACCCTACTCAGTTTGAATTTGTCAAAAAAAGATTACGCCTGTTAAACCTGGCAGACTTCTTTGACACAGTCATCAAGGCTCTAGATGAGGGGAAATCTGTGCATACATCCTACCTGGACTTAGCCAAGACTTTTGACACTATTCCCCATTTAGGCATCTTTGACAAACTAACCAAGCAAGGTATCAACTCATATCATTAGATGGTCACTAACTGTCTCACAGACAGAACCCATATAGTCAAAAGAGAGGAATCCTCCTCAACAGCTCAGGGATCAGTCCTAGGACCTCTACTGTTTTGAATCTATGTCTCTGAAGTACTAGCTAAAACTAAAGTTCTGTGGTTGACAAAGTTTGCTGAAAACTGGGAGTGGTCGTAGAATCTCCAAACAATGTCAACATCATACAAGAAGTCTTTCACAAACAAATGACTGATGCCAAAGTCGTGGCCTTAAACTCAATGCAAAAAATGTATTATAATCCCTTTTGGTAAGTGTGATGTTCCTGTTAACTACCACATTAATAACAGCACTCTAAGTATGCACTCAGTGGGGAGAGATCTGGGCATACAGGTTGACAGCAACCTTACCTTTGATCACTATGTCTCCACAGTGTTAAGAAGGGCATTCTGTATTGCTCATCTCATAAGTAAGGGCATTGCATCCAGGAAAAAAAAAGTTATAAGCTTTATGTACTCTTCCCCGTATCAGGCCAATAATTGAGTACAATGCCCCTTTTGGTATGTACCTTTCCAAACACCTGCAGCAATTGGAGAGACCACAAATGTTCATCACAAGGAAAATTCAAGGCCTTCAGCATCTCTCCTATGTGGATCATCTGAAATCACTGTCACTTTATTTTGTTCCGTACAAACTACTCAGAAGCAATCTATGCCTTGCATATAAGGTAATCTTTGACCCTGCTTAATTGGAAATGCTGCATATATGCAAGTCAAATGGTACATGGATTAGTCACTTTAAAGACCTTAACCTGGTATGTGGCATTAATAGAACCTACTGGAGGGACAGATTTGTCTCCCAGAGGTTACTACACCTTTGGAATGGACTCCCACTTCATGTCAAACAGAGCACATCACTAGCCCTCTTTAAATGCAATATGAATGATTGGATGGGTAACCCTAAATTCACCCTAGCAGTTCCACCTATGTCCCTCTTGAACGGGGAAATTGGTGCTGATTATGGAAATAAGGGTAGAACTTGGAGAAGCTTGCAAGGGCCCTAGGACCATTAGCCTAGTAACTTCATGTGATCCTATGATCCTATGAACATAACATTTTAACACAAAAAAGAGAAATTAGCATAAACTGGCTAATTATTGAATAGAGAAATAACATACAGTAACAATTAATATATTTATAGCATGATGGCTGCAGGCAAAAGATCAAACTGGGGTGTTTTTGAGTTTAGTATTAATTTTCAGATAGACAAGTAGAACATAGCTTAAAAATGACAAAAGAGATATGAAAGGAGAAGTTATGGAAATGATCAGGATGATAAATGAATAAAGGAAGAATAAATTAATAAAAATAAATTAAAAAAAAGCATTGTTTTATATTTTCTCTGAGACAAGAGGGTTATTGCAATAATATTATAAACATTAAACTGTTTTGTATCACGTAGACATTCTCTTAAATGTCTCACTGCGCACTATCTGACCACTCCTAATATCCTCATATGCAGAAGAAATGTTCTCCTTGCTTTTCATTTTGTTTCTCTATATTCACCTTGGGGCAATAACAGAATATAGCATAACTTGCTCCCCCAGGATTAAATATGTCATATTATTACTCTCCTGTTTTTTTTTAACTTGGTTTTAAAACAATAAATGTTGCTCTCCTGTTTTTGTATGATGCTGATGTTTTTTGTTACATAAATGGTTGAATGCTATCAAGATTACAATCATCCTTTAATCTTTCTGTAAATTATGTCCAGTATCCAAAAACTCGTAAGGATCTGCTTTACTCATTGACTGTATCCAATGAACCAGAGAAGATGTTGGGAAAGGCTGTGCTACTTGAATCACTTACTGTTTGAATCACTTTACTGTCAGGTGAGGAGCATACCTTTCAACCTGCAGACATTGAAAATAGGTACAAAGGCCCACGAAAAGTAGGTACAGCCAGTCAAAAGTCAATATATCTAACAAGCATAAAATCTGAATACCAGAATAGAATATAACTCTTCATGCTTCCAGTAGGAATGTGGGATAGTACACAAAAACATGTTTTAAACACAGAAAGTGACAACAATTATGAAAAATAGAAACACTGTATGAAAGAGACAGTGCAAAATATATGGACTTTATTAAACTGCATTGCAAAATTCTTCCACACAAAGTCATCTATTTTTGCTTCTGATAAAGAGAGATGTAAAATGCACATAATCTTTCGTTAAATGATTTGTGGCACTAGTATGTTGGTCACATAGTATGGTTTTCTGTGCACTAGACAGCTTCAAAAATCCTAAGTGATGTCAGGGATTCAGAAAATTGAGTTAAGGGGTAAATAAGAACATACCTACAAGTCTAAGTACATCATGTACAGGGATAAATCAACCTGAAATTTGGCAGGTTCCTCAAAAATAGGCATAGTTTAGAGGTCTAGTGTGGATTTATGCTTCCTGCCACTGCTGCTGCCTCTGTAATTTTGTCCCTTTCACAGTAATTTTTATCTATCTACATAGGCTCTACTTTCTCTGGACATTTTGAAGATTTGGAGGCCTTTGTTGGTTTTAGAGATATTGCTGCTTGGGTTGATTGTTGTTCAGGCATTTCCTCATTTATACCAGCATTTCCCCAATTATGAGGCTGCTCTTGTAAAATTATCACTAGAGATGTGCTTATTCTTCTTTCCATATGCAGACATATCTTCACTATATTTCCATACTTATGAAATGATCCATTTCTTTTAATACAGACTAGCTCCACTCTTTCTGCTCTGAGAGACCGTCTTCTAACCTGAAGGCGATAATCAGCTTGGTCCACACATTTAAGCTTTCTAAAAAATGTTTGGCATCTGAAGGAGAGGATGGCAGGACTTTTACCCCACCTCCTATCAGAATAGTAGATTAAAGGTGGAGAAACTTTGAATGTAATTATGTGGAATCAGTATAACTTAGTACCTTCCTTGTGATGCATTTCAATGCTTTTCACTGTTACATATTATCTAGTCATTAGTCTTAGCCAACTGAATGACCATTACCGTATTTCATGGAAGGGTGTTAGGACTTGTTTATGCTGAGCTATTGCTGTGAATTTTTCTATGCTTGGATTCTACACCATTGGTAAAAGCATAATCTTTGTAATTAGTCTTTCATAGAAATGCTGCAATTCATAGTCTTAGACTATCTCTGGCACCTGTAGAACATGCTGTTGATCAGTTTTCTATGTTATCAATTTTCTTATGGTGTGATCAAGCAGATTGTGATATAGTATAGATAGTGTTTCTGTTGTTCCCAAGGCTATATTTTATTTTATAATTTTTCAGTTAAAAATAAAAATCTTTGTTTGTTTTTTAGTAATACTTTCCTCTTGCTTCTCTCCTGAAGCATAGTAAGCCTCTTCCTCACAGACTAAGAGGACATTTTCAAAAGAAGTTCACTAAACATCTTGTGAAGCATTTTTAAAACTCATCAGTGGAGATTTGTGTTTTGCCATACTAATTATAGTAAAGTATTGTAAGAGCTCTGATTGCAAAGTTCACTTAGGAAGGTTGTATGAAAAAACAAACACTACCTTGCCATGGACAGGAGAGACTCTCAGATGTCATTTTTTTATTTTCTCAGGTAAGACCAACTCCCAGATGTAGGTTGAATTTAACTATTGATAAAGGTGGTGTCAGTCACAAGAAGTCAGCAGGCAGCTGAAGTATGTGATAAATGCATTTATTATACCTGAGTCACCACATTGTAGATGTTATCTGGTCTGTATTATGCAAATGAAGAAGAAAGCAGTTATAATATCTCTGTAATCAGAATGTTTTTCTTTCTGCAAACAATCTGACGTGCACATTTTCTGTCAGTCCATAGATAATGTCTGTTATGATTTCCCATATGTTAAACAATAGGTGTTGAATAGCAACACCCGTTGTTTCACAGAATGTTGAGATTAGACCTGCACATGGTATACTGCAGCTGTGGTTATTACATGGAAACACATGTTGGAAATAGAGTGCAATGCAACTATTTTACAGTACTGGTTTTGTACACAACAACAGATCAGAATTATAACAGACTATCCTGCATGCAGTTAAGGTAATATATTACGTGCCTCATTATGAATCACTATTCTGTTGGTTGTAACTGTCCATATTTATGAAATAACAAAATATGCTTTCAAAATGAAAGAAATGTTCTGGCATCTTTAGTGTTCATGGGCTGGAGGTAAAGGGAAGAGGTGCTGTTCTTATACAAACTCAGGCGGCAAATAATATGGGTCCTTAGTCTTAGTATTTTCTGTGAATCCACTGTTATGGTGGGTTACACTTTATAGAGAAAGCAGTATCCTTATATGAATGTTAATCTGTTGCTGTAAGGTATATCATCTTCATTTCTTATTCCTGCAGCATGTATAGGCAAATTTTCAGTTATGCTTCATACTACAGCAAGCACACTCAGTTTTACTATAGAATCAAACTCAGCCACACATTTGGGTTTGCACTTCAGAGTACTCAGTACATGTTTTTCTGAATTCTGCCTTTCTTGTTGATTCTTTGATACTGAATAAAGTCAATTTTCAAGCACTACAGTAGGCCAGAACTAGGATTGGAGTGCAGGCAGCACTTTGCCCTTGCAGCATTACTCACGTCACACCAATATTTATGTGTCTCACAGTTTGTAAAAGTTTCTGAAAGGCTGGATGACAGGGTCCACCCCTCCCACTTCCTGAAAGCCTGTTTATATTCTAAACAGTTTGACCCTAACTCTGTGTTACTTAATGTCATAACTCAGACTATGTATGTTGCACCAAGTGTTAGAAGTTGGACATGAGTTGTTGATGTCCCATTTGGTAGTAACAGAAAAAAGAGCCTCATAGATGATTGACCATTATTTGTTACTTATTATACCCTCAACCAACCACCAACTTGAAATGCGTCATGAACAGTTTACTTTTAATGTAGCCTTTTTTCTTTCTGCTGGCATAGCTTGTATAAGTATGCTTGTGATAACTTCAAAAGTAAAAAATACACTGACATTACTAGGCTGATGGTTTTAGGGATTGGGGGTGTACTCATGGGATCATAAGATCATTGGATAAAAAAAGGCAAGTCAGACCAGAGGCCATGTCCACCTTGTCGATACCCACTCTAAGGCTCTAACATCTCTTGCAAGTCCTTGTGTAAATTTAAGGTCACCTATACAACTATTCAAGCTATGTTTGAAGGATAACAAGGAATCAAATTGATTGACATGCAGCGGGAGTCTATTCCATGCACACTAGCTGACACACCTGTCTCTCCATCTAGTTTTATATGTTTCTTGATGAAGATTTACATTTCTCATTTTGGTGCTGGCTGCACAATTTGACTTACTGAAGAAAATGATGTTCATGAATAACTGTATCCCTAAAGGCCCAGTAATTTAGACAAAGTTCTCTCCTCATGAGATTATAGGGAAAAAGATCCAGTCTCGCCTGCTAGCCAAGATTTTTTTGAGATTTTTTTTTTAATATGCCTAGCCAGATATTTGTCAAAGAGTGCTTCATATTCAATAATAGGTCTTACTAGGACAGAATATAGCAAGACAATCATTTCCTTGGATTTAGGAGAGAGGCTTTTGGCAATTAATTATGAAATGTAGAAGACTTTCCTTACAATGGTTGTCATCCGATGGTCAAAGGAAAGTGAACTAACACCCCAGGCACTCAGATCTCTGATCATTGATTTTTACTGTAAAGGGGTGCTTTTAATGCAGGAGGATGCAGAGCACTTCTAAAGGAGATAATGTTACATTTCTTGGCATTTTGTTTGAGCCCTTTTTCAGTGCATGAAGAATTGACTAGTTAGTTCATTATGGATGGTATATGCAACCAAAGAGGATTTAGCTACCAAGCCAGACTTATAGTCATTAGCAAACTTTGTTTACCAGAGATCACTTTTATCAATTTGGAGGTCTGAAAGATCTGATATACCACTGATTTCTTTCTCTTTGTCTGAAAAGACATCACCCACTCAGATATGCTTTCCGTTCTGAAGGCAAATGGCTATCCATCTTGCCACAAAAGAATTTATGTTTAAGGCCATCAACTTATAAAAAATTTCAGCATGTGGTATGGTATCAAATGCTTTGGCCAGATCAAGGTACATAGAGTGGATGATATGAATGCTTTAACTGCCTGTTTGACATTTTCAAAGAAGCTGACAAGATTCAGCATGCATGCAGAAACTGCCACTTATAAAACTAAATTGCAGCCGGTCTAGCTTAGTTAAGTTATTGATGTCATTCTTAATGAGAACAGTAGTAATGTGCTCCATGGTTTTTCAGATATAACTTGTAAGGCTGAAGAGTCTATAGTTCCCTAGGGGTCTGTGGTGGGTTAAACATTATGGAGAGGCATTGCCTCAGCAGTGCATTAGATTTCAGGGACATAAGCTGTAACAAGGTATATGTTAAGCAGTTTGAGAAGGGGCTCAATGAGTGCATGTTTAACCCTGTTTGTCAGACAACACACATTATAAATGTTATCTGGACACATGGAGGCATTGTTTTTGTCTTTGAGAATAATTCAAGAATATGTTCCTTAGTGATACTGATACAGGGAGTGACACTATGGTGGTTTGATAGGGTTGACAGTACCAGAAGAAATTTGTTGGAAACATCTAACCAGCTTGTTTGGAATTATTTTGGGGTTTGAGTGAGTTTCCATTAAAGAGAACCTCAGAGCAGAATTCAGAGTTATTTCCTAGTTTTCTGATAGACCTGAAGAAGGACTTGCAATTACCCTTTGTTTTAGTTGCTAGTCATAATTTGTATAATGTTTTAATGGCCTTTATAGCTGCTTCCAGTTTTTTAGTGAGAGTTTTTAATACTGTTTTGATGCTGTGGGTTTTTAACCCTATGAAGCATTTTAAGGAGTTCCTTCCTTCTGTTAAAGAGTTTGCTAATACTTGTAGGCTACAAAGATTTATTTTTAATTACAATCATATTTGGTTTAGAAAGGAAGTACTAAGCCAATACATTTATCAAAGATTACACAAACATAATTTGTCTAGCTATCTGCATAACTGGGCCAAGTATGAAGCCATGGGTAGATTTAGAGATTTAATTGTACAGTTGTATGAGTTTAGCTTTTTTTAAGTTTTTAAAGAGGCTAATGTTTTTAACTGAGGGAGGAGATGTTTTAAGGATAACAGTAACCAGATTATAGTCAGCTTTTACTAGTAAAGGACCGACCATGGAAGGTCAGCAGACAGGGCCAAGTTTGTGAGCACAATGTCAAGAATGTTTACACCTCTCATCAGACTCTTTGTTAACACCTCTCATCAGACTCTTTGTTTACACCTCTCATCAGATTGAGGACAATCTGATCCAGCATTTTTATTTACTCAGTCCAAGATCTGCTGAGCATGTATCCAACACTGGAAGGATACTTGAAGTTAACAAGGATTATAAAGCCATTGCTTATAAGGGGTATCCTCTACGAATTCCGGGAATGCATCATGGTAGTCTGAATCCATAAAGGGAGATCAATAACAGCTATGATTTTGAAATTACATTTCCATAAGGTGAGCTTAATAAGCTCAATGGGGGTGGTCTTTGGGTATCCCTTTTAGATGGATAGATTCCCTGAAGTATACCAATACTCTACAACTGTTACATGTGGGTCTGAAGGTATGATAAGTAGAAAACCCAGGCATAGAAGCAGTATGCTCTATGGATTTCAACCATGTTTTGGTTACAACACACTTGGATGTATTTCAAATTCAGAATAGCCTTAAGGTAAGACAGTTTATTGTTAAGACTCCTGGCATTGAAATGAACCACCTTGATAACATCCAGTTTAGGATTTAAGGTGTTTATCAGGTTGGGATGATCATTAGGAAAAACTCTAATTAATAAGGCACAAAGGGGTCAGGAAGAGCTCTGGCTCGTATGTGGAAACTGTTAAACAAACGACGTAGTCCATCTTTTACAATGCAAGTTTGACTGTTGATCAATATGGAATCCTGCTAAGATGACGCCAGCAACTTAAAACGATTGTTGAATCCATATTATCTTTTCCCTGTATTTAGGCATCATTCCAGATGAAGGGAGGACTCCACTCAGAGTCAGTATCTTACACTTGGCTGAAGCTTTCATGATTAGCTCCAACACATCCTTCAGCATAGGCTTGAGTGGCTTGCATGTCAGGTCATTTTTTGTCATGTGGACTGCAATCATGGCATAATCATACTTGCTGGAGGAGAGGGTACTGAATGCTCTAGTTCTATCCACTTTCTGGGCTTCAGAGATTCAGTTGACTGTTGCCTTTCCCTTGTCTAACTTGATGAGTGTAGAATCTGTGTGCCTATCAAATGAGCTACCGGTAAATAAGGCATTTCATTATGTCTACCAGAATTGGGAGTGGTTTGTTGTTGGTGCCATATTGATGTTGGCATTAATCTGTAGGAATTTACAGTAGGTGTAATAAGGGATTTGTTCTGGTGCCTAGCCTTAAGAGTTCTAAGAAGCTTGGGTAGAGCATATTACAGTTTTATATTATTCAAACACCAAAACTGAAGAAACTATTGCAGGAAAACCAAAAATGCCACAGGAACAATGATATCTATCTGAAGAAGTCTGTTTATATTACAGACGAAAAGCGCTTAATTTAAATTTGAATTTGTTGGTTCTTGTGTTTTTACTGTGGAAACAGTATTTGACTACAACTTTGTTTTACCAAAATTTATTAAAGTCGTCTTCAGTACGGTGTTGCTGTTCCTGTGGCGTTTTTGGTTTTCCTGCAATAGTTTTATATTGTTAGTATAATGATGTTGCATTTGCATAGTGGGTGGTGACAGTGTGATGCTCACTGCAAGTAGTGGACTGAGACAGGGATGCCTCCGGCTTGTTTATATATTTGTTCCTCTTACAGATGATATTTACAATGCTGAGTAATAGACCGTCATCAGTAAGTGTGAGAAAATTTTTACAATGCCTTAGGATACAAAGTGCTAGAAGGTTGCCACACCATGATGTCCAGTGCTGATAAAGGGAAAAAGACATAGTTCAAACTAAAAGGAACCATGGAAGTACTTGAGAGAACTACAGAAGTGCTTTTGCAATAAGACTGTTCAGGGAGGTAATAATGTTGAAGTGACAGAGATACTTGGATAGCAGTGTGTTTAAGAGCTGATAAACTAGACTGATTTGCTCAGAATCACACCATTGTTTGACAGCCAGTAGCGGCTATGTGTAGCTCAGCACTTTTTTTGGCTCAGAGCATACTCATGCCTAAAAGAAATGTAAAAGTAGCACTGACTACTGGGAAAAGTTGAATTGCAACTCTCCCCACTAATCAGCTACATTCATGGTAGCAGTACATTCAACATAGCTGAGAGCAGTATAAAACAAGTAAGAACAAAAGAAATCCAACAAAAACAATTATTAATTCAAGTTAAGAGTGATTAGCTACCTAGATACAGCAGCAATCAATTCACTGCTGCCAAAACAAAAAACAACTACTATCTCCAAGATGGCCAATATAATAGGCCAGAAAAGGCTATTGCCAAACAATTAACAGACAAAATTACTTGTGAATTAGACAAAATGCAAAAATGAAAAAAAAAGAAATATAAATAATAACTTTCCTTAGCTTTTGTAAAGTCCAATAGCACTTTCAAGCTTTTAAGTCAATGCAGGCAGGTTCAGCTCTCTTCATTCTTATTAGAACAATAGCAAGGAAGCTCAGCTGAGCACAATATAAAGCAAACAAGAACTATGGAGAAACAGTGAAAATATGATTATAAAATTCAAGTCAAAAGCACTTATCTACCTAGGAACAACAGCAAATAATTTGGGCATAATCTTCTTGGTAATGTATTGGGATCTTTGAAGATATATTCTAACTTTTATTTTAGTGCTGCGTGTGGGTGGATAAGTGGATGGAAAGGAGGACCCCATCTTCAGGCATCTGCACTGTATGCATCCTTCTAGGATGGGCTACACTCTTACTAAAATTCATCTGTTTATTACAGCAGGGTTTAATAAGTCATAGAATATACTGTTATTGTTCTATGCAACCTACGTTACTAATACTGAATGAATTTTCGTTATAACTCTAAATGTTATACATGTTTAAGAGGCAACCTATTTGGATTGTACTATGGCTCAGTACTTACTGTTGTTGCCTCATTCTACTTATTTCTCCAGTTTTTTCCAGACCATGGTGTCTTCTGTGTGGAGTCTGAATGTCCTCTGTCTGTATGGGTTTTCACTGGTACTCATACCTCTCAACTGTCCAGATTTGTGCCTCATATTTTTGGTATATTCCCTATAAAATGTGTGGTATTCTGATAAATCATTGTGGACTGAATTCATTAAATAATGATAGATATTTGAGTTTTACTCTTTACACCCTTTAGAAAATATATAATACGAAGCATGTTATTCTATCAACTTTCTAAATTTATAAGAACATTATTTAAAAATTGTCCTTATTTTTGCGGCTGTTTCCCCTCATTATTTTTGGCTTTGTTCAGATGTTTTGCACTGAGAAGTTAAGAGATATGCTGGTACTTCAGTTTCCTTTCACATTCCAAAGATATAACATAAATGAAGTGGCAATCCTCTAAATTGCCCATTAGTTTCTATGCTATACATGAGTGAGTGCATTTGTGTGTTCTGATGGCATCCTAAGCAGTTTAGTTTCCCTGTCTTACATCCATTTAATGCAGTGATTGACTCCATCTCATCTGTGAGCCTAAATTGGATTAAGTAAGTAATCAGAAAATTAAAGAAAAATAAACAGCTTTTATTGCTCTGCTGCATTCTTTCCAGCCTTATTACTTTACTGCCATAACCGTGTATATTCCTTTAAATATTAAATATATGGTTAATTATGACAAACTGATCAAATGTTTAGAGTGGGTATCCTAGTTTCCATGACTTCTATCAAAGGTTTGTGAGAGCTGACCTCCCACAGGAGCATCTTTTGGGTAATGCTGGCTATGCTCCAGTAACCTGGCTCATGACACCAATTAACAAATCCACATAACCAAACTAACCATGGTTACATCCTTGCCCTAGTGCAAACTAGAAACACCAGAGAACGTGCATCTGTGCTGCAAAAGTCATGACTTCACTGCCTGGTTCCACCCAGTGGTACCCTGCAATATGACCCAACCAGGCATGTCAATATACTTACTCTGTGTGCTTTGTTACATAATATTATATCTAGAAAGCAATTACAGTATAGGACTCAGTTCCCAGTTGTACAGGCAGAGATAGCTGAGATAAGCAAGAAGTCAAAGGAAAAGCCAACAGTAGTGGCTGACCATGCCAGATGAAGGTGGGTACAAAACACCATGACACTAGCAAAGAGGCAGCAGATTGCATACAGCTTTACAACATAACTATACAAGCTAAGCAGATATATAACAGAAAAAGTGATACATGCAACAATATGCAAAAATATGAGATTGTGCTTACCCTTGCATCATACACTGGCAACCCAAGTAGCAATATACAAAGGTCAGGGCAAGGTTATCCTCATTTGCATAGGTGGCAAAGCAGCACTGGAGTGGATGTCTATTACAGAGAAATGTGTGAGTGTAGAGATATAACAAAAGAAAAAGAGCATTTATGTCTTTAAAAAGAACTTGTTCTTGTAGTGCTTAATGTGTAGGAGGGACAAGTTCAGTGGGTGAGTGTGTGTCTGCAGGGACACAGCCTCAGCACAAGGTGCAGAACTGCAGCTTCAGCTACTGGATAGGTCCAGGGCATGCAAGACAGTGGGTTCATCTTCCCATTCATGATCCCACCCAAGAGATATGACTTTGATAGGAGATGCACTAACTCCTCCATGACCTTCCCTACCTAACCATGACCAATGACAGCTAGATGATGTACCAGAATGACCATGGGGATGGCCTCTCTTAGGTATAAATACATCCACAGATGATGCTGCAGTGGAAGTGCTAGCACCGTTGGAGCATGATTTTGTTTTTCCATGGCCAGGCTGGCTAACAACCGAGGATGTAACAGATGACTGGCCATAAAGATGGCCTAAAAGCCCTGACAGATAGTTCAAATAAGACACTACATGTTCCAATGTGTAATTCAGGTGATCCAGTGAATCACACATATGTTTATTGACTCCTATTAGTCAGCATGCACAACCTAGATCACATTCACAACCTCTGCCATGGCTCTGGTGGAACTAGCCTGTATGTTCATGATGGCCCTAAACTTATCTTGGGTGGCAGCTACTGACACACCAACCTCAAGGGAATGATGGTAACCATAATTCAGTAAGGTGTAGTTCAACAGATAGCTCACCACCTGCCATCCATTAATCTTGTGCTATGGACTCTGCTCTGTGAGTGGCAGCATGGATTATATCAGTTACCCTGTTTGCCAGACCATATAGTAATTATGAACCTGACCATCTACAGCATTATCACTGTTGACAACTTCCCACCAGACACAGTTATGGAAGGGTGGGTCAGTGGAATGCACTACAAAGCACAATCTTTGATTTTGATAGATGGCCTCTTATATCATTTCATTTTCAGCCTCAGAAAACTTGCGTGTGCAGGTGGATGTGGCCTTTTGCATTCATTTCTTAGGCATAGTTCTGTTGGTATTGAAAACAATGTAATTAGCAGCTGGAGTCCTAAATTAGTCTTAGAAATCCTAACAGTAATGGTGTACTAATAGGGCATCTGCTATGCTTTATTGGTGGCTGACACTGACATATGTGTATCTACAGAACAATTTTGACCTAAATGTCAGGCATTACGGTGTCCTAAGCACAATCCCCCTACCTAACCCCTTAAAAAAGAAAATATAAGATGAGTGCAAGTTAACAAGTACACAACTTAAATAGCATATGAGCATTAAAATATAAGTGGCACAAAGCTTGTGGCATACATAACAAAACAATGGTATATGGTACAGTACTGTTGCTGAAACTTAACTGTAGCAAGCCTGCATGTTACTGTGATTATTACTGCTGCAATGCACACTTTGAGAGAGTTTTGGTCAGTATATTTAGAAACACTAACAAACTGATATCACTTCTAGGCTCTACATTAATTGGTACACAAAAAGTTACAATTAGATAAAGATGCAGTTATAAAATATATTGCTTACCATTATGTAAGTAGGCATCCCATGTAGCAGAGAACTGTTGAGGTAACATGGAAGATTCAAACACAATTCATTTTGTAGATGTTTTCCATAGTGCAATGAAGATTGGTGCTTCTCATTGTGCTTATATCCCTCTCTGGGCATGATCATTATACATTTCAGGATTAATCTCATTACAGTTTATGAATCACTCAATTTGCATGATGAGTATATCTAGTAAACATCATGAGAAGTACTAAATGATGCCGTGCACATGCCTGAGCACCTTCAGGCAGCACTGTGCACCTGAAGTGTACGTAACAGATAGGGACTGTGAGAACTGACATCACATGATTAACCATCTGAAGATGGAGTTACTGTAGAGCAGGTATTCTCAGCAGCAAATGGAGGGATGGTAGTCTGCCATGTTTCCACCTTAAGGGGTTACTGGACACAAAATACAGCACATATATTTGATTCTTTTGCCATCCATTGCACAAATGAGATGCCTGTCAGTGCTCATCATTGCTTGGAGGCTAAAGCACACAAGACGTTATTTGGATGCCGATTATCTGCCACTTTCCTGAGATCTTTGAAGATGAGACAATTATGGCTGGAATGTATGACAGTAATACTCCTTTTAGAGCATAGAGGTAGTATGAGAAGGAGTCCAAGATTTTCCTGGACATCCATCACAAAAGTTATAGCCTCATGCAGGAGAGCTATACTAGGTCACAGTATAAAGCTGATGCCTAGAATAGTTTGACCAAGGCTGTCACAAGTTCTGCTGGCATCACACACACAGGAAAACAATGCAGTCACCACTATAGTGAGTTGTGTCAATGCAAGCTTGACTTCCTTGGCCAATAGGAGGATGAAGATAAGGCATGATCACCACCTAAGCACTGTAAAGCATATAATCTTTTTGCTAAACAAACTGCCTGCCAATGCATGCCACCATCTAACATTTCATTATACCCATTTTATATCTCTAACCTCAGCACAGATTGAAAGAAATAGGGAGATGCACAGTAGCAGACTAGAGTACTTAAGAGAACGTCTGAGGGAGCATACATGCCACTGAGAAAAATGTCTCTGTTTGCACAATAACAGATGTAGCCATTGTAAATAATTCTGTATAACAGTTATGCAGTAGTATCATATCTGCCAGTAGCATCATAGCTAAGGGGTAGTACAATGTTAGAAATGTGCCACTGCAAGCTTCCTCTTTTTTAATTTCTCCAAGTCTTTTGGGTTTCTAATACCATGATGGGAATGGACCCCATTCCTAAGTCAAAGTCTGATTAAAGTACATGAAATTAGTATTGTTTCAATCTTTGATGTCAGCCAGTAGTGCTCTTCGCAGCACCCTGCAATGTGCCCAGTAATGACTCCTTCTGCAATTTGTACGGGGTTACATGGATTGGTAACATCCAGATATGATTGTAAATTATTTTTTATAAGACTCATTGCTCCTACTACTGTTGGAACTGTCTGGGTACCTTTCTCCCACATGGCTCCTATTTCTGCCTGCAGATACTACTATTTTATGACTTTGTGTCTCTCTCTGTAGACACGACAGTACACAAGACACTGTAGTCACTGTATGTGGTGATTTCAATGATCAGTGCTACTTTTGTCTTCTTTTCTTGGACCACTATATCTGGTTTTCTAGCATCTATCTTTTGAACTGTTGGTAATGGGTGATCCCATGTGATATAAACTTCATCATTTTCTATGATGCTTTGTGGCTCATATTTCCAGTGTTTTTCAGCCACTTTGTTACCATAATGTTTGCACAATCCCCAGTGCAACAGTCTCGCCACATTATTATGCCTTTCAGTATACAGTCCTTTTGCCATTAGTGTGTCGCAACCAGTAACAAGTTGTGTGATGGTTTCCAATTCAGTTTTACAAAACCTACATTTGTCTGTTTCTCCCACATGTTCAATGGACTTTGTAAACCAGCGTGTACTTAGCCCACTATCTTGGGCTGCCAATATTAACCTTTTATTTCTTGGTTTGAATTTGTCTGTCCTTCAACATTCCTGCATTCGTTCTTGAACAACATGAGGCTCTTCCAGAAGTTTTCTGAACTTGCAACTATATGTATTTTTGTTCCACATTTCTTGCCTTTTCATCTGGTCTTTCACCTTATATTCTTTCTTTTGTTTCTTTGGCATATTCATTTTCTGCCTGTTTTTTATCCACTTCAGGTTTGATTTCCATTCCTGCTTGATGTCAATATGCTTCTGCTAGATTAAGCAGAGACATCATCTTAGATTTATTCTCCTCATCTTTTAAAACTTTCACTACATTTGGATCTTGTGAGGTCAGTAGATATATGTGGAGTCCAACGATTGCAGATATATACATGTAATCAATTTCAAAAAGGCCCATCCCTCCTTCAGAATGGGGAATATAAAATCTTGGTATACACTGATTTTTATAAATCATTTGGTTTGCATGAAGCATCCTTTTTGTTTTAATATCCAATCTATCGAACACTTTTTGGGGCCAGTCAATCACTCCAAAACTGTAAGTTAGGATAGGAAGAGCAAATTGATTTACAGCTTGGATCTTGTTCCTAGATGTCAATGCTGTTCTCAGCATTAATTTAAGTCTTCTAAAGTATTCCTTTCTGAGCTTTATTCACATTTGTTCATGTTTTATTGTTGATCCTTCATCAATTCCCAAGTATTTATACACTCCCTCTTGCTCAAGTTCTTTTATATCACATTCTTGACCCAAACAGATCTTTTTCTGGTGCTGCAGTTTTCCTTTTCTAAAGGTTGTGTTTGCACATTTATCAAGACCAAATGACATTCAAATATCATCTGAAAAAGTTTTGATAACTTGTAGCTGTGCTTTCAGGTCCTCATCTGATGAGCTATACAGTTTTAAATCATCAACAAAGAGAAGATGAAAAGTCATTAGACTTTGTTGTTTTCTAGGAGCCAAATTGTAGCCATGGCCTAAACTGTTAAGTAAACAGCTTAATGGATTAATGGCAAGGCAGAATAGCAACGGTGACAGAGTCACCCTGGAATATCTCCCTTTTAATTTTTTATCCCTGGGATTATAATCTGTCCTTTACAATGGTTTACTTGCATAACGGTCTGCCATTGTTTCATGGTTACTGTAATGTAGTTAATCAGTGTAGGTTGTATCGGGTCTTTATTACGACATTGAAAACCTGTATCATCGAACACCACAACACCGCCAGACATAGCGCAAACCTTAAATACGTCGAATGCCCTAAACCGTGAATTTTCAAATCTCGAACCGTCATAGTCAACCAACACCACCGCATGCTACATACTACATAACCAAACATAATAAAAAAAACACATACATACATACATACACTAACCAAACCCTACCTCTAACCCTACACTAAACCTTGCATACATTACTATCTATGCACTTAACCTAACCCGCACCCTAAGCTTAAGGTCCGTACCTATCACACACTTACCCTACAGACATATACCCAAACAAAACAAATAATCCACACACATACAGTTAACAAAACCCTACTTTTAACCCTAGACTAAACCTTACATACATTACCTATCTATGCACTTACCTAAACCCGCAACTTAACCCTAAAGTCCATGACTATCGAACACTTACCTTACGGAGCTATACTGCAGATGGGCCAACCATGACACGTCATTTCATGTTTCTTGGTTTTGAACATTCGCTGTTACCGTAGTTTGTGTTATACGTGTCAGTCTTGTGGTGTTTGTGGAAACGGGATTTCAATCTCGTAATATAGACCCATGTATCTTATACATTTTTAAGCACTCTTTTATCCATGAATACTATCAAATGTTTTTTTGTAGTCAATCTATGCCATACTTGGATTCTTCACCTTTTTACAGTTCTCCACTATAACTTTATTTAACAACAAATGATCCTTTGTTCCATATGACTTTTGTTTATTGCCCTTTTGTTCTTATGCCATAATTGAGTTTTCTTCTAAATGACTATAAACTCTGCTGGCGTCAATTCCGTGTATAGTTTATACATTGTTGGAAGACAAGTTATCGGTCTATAATTTTTAGGGTGGCTTGCAGGTTCACTCTTAAGTAAGAGCAGTATTTTTCCTGTTGTTAACCAGTGCGGTATCTGTTTGGAGTGCACATATAAATAGTTTTTACTCATGCCTAAATCCTCGTGGAAGGAAGTTAATACTTTCAGACAAAAGTTAGGTACTGCATTTGGGCCTGGGGTTTTCCAATTAGAAGCTTTTCTTAACTTTGTTTCAATCTCTCTGGCTGTTACTTCCTCCCATGTTATATCCTGTACCTTTAATCCTCTTATTCTTTCTTTTACTACTTCTATCCATTTAGCATCTTTCTTATGTTCCACTGGATCTTCATAAATACTTCTCCAAAATGTATCTACTTCCTTTTTTTTTGGCGGTCTTTCAATTCCTTTTACCTTACTTCCAAAGTCTCTATAAATGTTTTTGTTGGATCATTGATAATTTGCTTATTTTCTACTTTTCCTTTATATTTATATTCATATCTTATCATTTGTTCTGCCTGTGCTGAAATTTTTAGTTTGTTATTTATGATAGTACATGATAGATCTTGGTCTGTTCTAATACTGCACATTGCTTTTATCACATCTATATTTCTTAGTATTTTTGTTGATCTGTTCCCTCTTCTATAATCTTCTAACAGTGACTCCTGTATAGGTGAACAAATGGTTCATCATGTTAAATCTGTATGCACTGTGATTGTTTGGGTGGATGTGGGTTTAAACCCTCCCTCAAAAAAAAGTGTTGTTGGCATGAAAAAGTACATATTTGTCAGCTCATTAATATCCATGCACCACTACCATGTCCATATGTTATATATCCATGAGTAGTAATTCAGTGAGCATTTCATATTAAACATAGTAGAGGTATCTGTCCCTTATGTATGACCTGTGCTATACATATTTATTGTATGATCAGCATGTCTATTATGTATATGTATATTTGTATTATTGCCCAATCTCAAAATGTCATTGGCACCAGCAAAAATGTGCTGTACTAATAAATAGTTTCTGCATTTAGTATTCTCTTATATCCGACTGCATGTGAGGATGGCTTTTGCCTTTGGCTACCCCTCCAATATGTTATCATTAGCCAAACAGGTTGACAACTTACCTGTGTAAGTCCTTGTATTAGAAGGTATTTTGCTTTCACTGTATCTGCATCACCATACATAAGGATGGGATATTCATTGTTTTTGTATTTTCTATCCCCACCTTCTTTGTCACTATCCTTTCTATTTTGTTTTCATTTCTGTTACTGTTTTATGTAACAGTACAGAAAATTGCACCTAGGTCTGCTGTTTCCCCAGTGTTGGCAGCAGTACCACCAGCACCACCACTACCACCACAAGAGGCATCCAACACATTTGGATCCTAGTCTGCCACAGTTGCCTCCACATCTCCTGCTCTAACTGCACATCCTACACTGGGGGGTGATACAGTGTTACCTGATTGTAGTAGTTCAAGCAGAGGTAGATGCCAGATAGGAAAACTCCCAGCAGTGATACCTTGGAGGACTCCACTGGCGATTGGTCTCTTTGTGGATGTAGCTTCCCCTATTTTCCTCTCCTGCATTCTATCTCTGAGCCAGCTGGTTGTGTAGAGAGTTACTCCCAGTTTACTTAGCTTTTTATTATGACAGAGTGGGGGATTGTATTATAAGGTTTGACTAGACTGAGGTATATGGTATGTACAATTTTTCCTTCACCCATTGCTTTGGCGACCTTTTCAAAAAAGTCCATCAGGTTAAGTTAGTGTGATCTGCTCTTGATAAATCCATACTGATATGGGTCAAGTGTTTTGAGGTTCCCTGTGTTCTTACTGATAAGTTCTATGATAAGTCTTTGCATGGCTTTGTATATGAGGCTAGTCAGACCTATGGGACTATAATTGCCTAGGTCTGTGGAAGGTCATACCTTTTGCAGGTAGATGACTGTAGTTATTCTCCATACACATCAAACAAAACCTGTAAAGAGGCTGAGGCTGAACAGTATTTTTAGAGGGGTGGCTCAATCAAGCCTCATGCTGCTTAAGACATTATTCTATTGTAAGTGTGTATTTTAAAATAAACCTGTATTCTGCACACTGAGCAGAAAATAAATATGATATCCACAATGGAAACTGGGCACAGTGAAAAATAGGCCATGACAGTGAATGCTTATGAACCCTTACAATTGTTATCTATGTATAAAAGACCTACCCAGGGATTTAATAAAGCTTACCCAGAGCTAATCTCCATATAAGCATAGTGGCAAGGCTCGAACATGGAGTTTGGAGCCTGTGCGATCCAGTAATCAAGGCTGGGGGTGTACATGAGCCTCCTAGCTCTGTTCTGGCATGGACATGACAGAATAATGCAAATTACCTCATTTGCAGGTGAAAACCATGCAGATGGGGGGAATTTGCAATCCAGCAAGCAGGCAGGCATCCATGTTTGTACATTTCTGCAAAAATAAAAACAGGAGCACAGCAGCTCAAAGTAAAGCATGTATTATGTTTATTAGGCATGCCGATGGCCAAAACTATGGCCATTGGCATGCCAAATTGTTTTAAAACTACAAAAATCAAAAGTTTTTTTTTTTTGGCCAATTTCAGCTGTTTAAGAGGAGCACAGAGGCATACAAATGAGATTGTGCAAAAAATAAAAAAAAGTCAGTAAAAAGTTAATTAAATGTGAAACATGATTTTTTCCATTATAGTGGGCAGCATGCAGACTCATAACAATAACAGGTAACAGTGGTTGCTAAGGGCATAGGCTCCGGTGTAGTGGTGTTACTAGGGTATAAGCTAGTAGGGTATATCTATGAGCTAAATTTATTGAATAGCAAAATGGGAGACTGTGTCCATGGGTAACTAACCATTTAGGAGCTATAATGCAGTGGAGTATGCAGAAGAAACAGCAAACATGAAAAGGGTGTGTGTCATGCTTGGTGTAAGCACATTGGAGCTCCATGGCTCCTTTTTGCACTCAGCTAAGCAAAGCTAAGCAATGGATGTGTCTGAGGTTGCTTAGCTGTGCTTAGCTGGTTCAAGAAATGATAAGCTACTTCATGTCCAGGGGAGGGCCTTTTCTGCTCAGCACTGTTTACACTAGCAAAAACAGTTTGTGCGGTGTGCTGTGGGGTTTAAACACAGCAGAAGTAGAAAAAAAAAGAGGAAATAGCAGAGTAAAGGAAATGAACTACAAATCACTAATACAGACTCTGACACTCACAGTGGCCCATTTAAACCCCTCAATAATATAGCTGGCAGGTGGAATGTATCACAGTCAGCCAAACACACAGAAGCAGCATCTGCAACACACCAGTATAAAGTATACAAACACCTTTCAGTCTGTTTTTCCCAAAAACTCTGCACCATTGGTGTACACACATGGAAATTTTAACTGACAAAATGATAGGGGCTGCTGCAGCTTTGTTACATCTGTATGTGCTACAGACTGAGGGTGGTGATGAGGATAATGCTGATAACTGGCCCAGACCAAGGAGGAGAAGAGTGTTCTCAGACCCAGGGTAACCTTCCAGGAGCTACATGATCTGGAGATACTAGAGAGCTACACTGTGGACAGGGACATACTTCAGCAACTCACTGAGCTCTGCCGGCCTCACCTCAGACCCAGAGCCAACAGAGGGGAACCCATCCCAGTTGTAACCAAGGTATGTGTAGCCTTAACAATGGTAGGTACAGGTACTTTCCAAAGACCTACTGGGGACATCCTAGGGGTCTCACAAGCATCTGCATTCAGGGTACTACACCAGTTCTTGGTTGCCATGTGACCACATTCCGGTGAACACATTTATTTCCCCATCACCCCTGAGGAGAGGACCAGCAATATGCATCTCTTCCACCATGTAGCAGACTACCCAGAGGTACTAGGTGCCATAGACTGCACTAACGTCCACATCAAAGCACCAACCGATGAAAACAGTAGAGTGTATGTCAGCTGCAAGGGCTATCATGCCATCAACTGCCAGGTCATGTGCAGTGCCAGGACATTATTATGAATGTGTGTGCTGGCAGCCCTGGCAGCTGTCGAGACTCCCACATCTAGCATGCTTTACAGCTGTACCAGGCATTTGCCAGGGGGGACATCCCATATGGCCATCTCGTGGGGGATGCTGGCTATGCACTGGAACCATGGATGATGATGGGTGTATATTACGTTACTGAACTTTTAGAAGTTCGAATGTTATATGGTCAACACCATATGATCAAAATTTTAAAAGTTCAAATGTTTCAATGGAGATCTCCATACCATGTAGAATGGAAAGATTTCCCTTTCCTGCCTGTAGTGGTATATTTAAAGAGTGGGATGTGTGGATGGGCTTTCCCCCTGCTTAAAACGGTCAGGTACATTTTTTTCTGTTGTTTATTTTTTTTTAACTTTTTGAACTTTTGAAAGTTCTATCATATGGCTTTGACTTTTCAAAGTTCGATAATGTAATATACACCTGGATGGTGACACCCATCAGAAATGCACACACACCCCTGAAGAATGGCATAATGAAGCACACACACAAACTAGGAACATTATGGAGAATGTGTTTGGGATGCCAAAGTCATGGTTCCGCTGCCTTAACACATCTGGTGGAGCCTTGCAGTACTGTCCAGCCACATGTGCGCACATGTTAACAGTATGTGCCATGCTACACAATATGATCCTGCAGAAACAGCTGTGGCAGGATCATCACAGCAAAGGGGAACACAGCTCCCCACCATTGCCAAGGTCTCCACAGGCACAGGGGGACTTGAGGAACCCCCTGAGCATGCCCCTGTTGGCAGACGTAAGCATGCCCAGTATGCCCTGACATTGGCAAAGAGGCAACGCATAGCACATACACTGACACCCTAAGGACCCAGGGACTGACACTTCTCTCCAATTTGCACACACAGTAAAATGGATGCCACACATATCACACTACCTGTAACTTACCATGTATAAGCTATGTACTGCATGCATCTGACAGAGTCAACCCTCAAGCACATTCCTCACAATTGCTGCAGGCACAAGGTAAGTCACTCTTCTCAACAACAGATGAATGGAGTAGTATGTTTTGGTAGCATATCTCTGGTATTGCTGCATGAATGCAAGGGAATGTGGTGGCCTATCGGGAAAGCAGCAGACAACTGACAGCTATGTGGGACAACAGGAAATGTATGACCAATACTCCTTCCACAGAGTATGCAGTAGGTCCCTAGGTAATGAAACTCATTGCAGTGTATCTGGGGGACAAATAAAATGGGGGGTCATAGGTCACATGCAGGGATGTCAATGTTGGGGTCCCATACTCAACCCTCAGCCTTTCCCAGCAAGTCAGCTATAGAAAACCATAAAGACATTTCTGGCAAAGGCACACAAATAGGGACAATGATGAAATAGTCCTCTTACAGACTTACACAGTGATATCACAGCAGGTCTTGGAGTTATATGAAGTCGCTAAAGAGTAGGAAGTCTGAAACTCAAATATCTGCCATTATATTCTAACCTGTGGTCTTTAGTGACATACCAGTATTCTTCAAGACAGGTACAACACTATGCTAAATGGAACCAAAAAGTAAAGCCAACATCTGCACAGTTTGTGCAAATGTCCACAGTGGACAGGTATGCCCTCAACACATCCATGTCCCCATTGAAATGCAGTAACATGTATGCTTGTATGGGTAATACCAGCAGAGCATACATTCCCAGGGTTGTCCAAATCAACTTTTTAACTTGTTGCACATCCACAATATGCAGGAGTCAATGAGCTATGTATATGCGTAGTTGATACTGTCAGGAAGTGGGCAGCGCTTACTCTTCAGAGGTATCATGCTGCGCCACAAACCTGGAGGTGTAGGTATCCTTGATGAATATGGATAAACCCTCTCCTTTTGTGTTTCGGTCTGTGTTCTGTGGCCAAAATGTGTGGTACGAGTTGTAGCCCGGTAGTGCTGGGGTGCTCTCTGGAGCCTTGAACCACGTTTCCATTACTGCACAGATGTCGACGTTCTCCATACTGAGGGGTGCTTCGAGCACATGCATTTTGTGATTTTAAACTCCTGGCATTGAGTAGCATAACCCACAGTTTTTTGTTAATTGTGCTGTTTACAGAGGTGGGTTTGACTTTTGAGCCTTGCCTAAAAAGGCACTATGGGGGCAGCAAGATCCTTGGCCAGTATTTGAAAGCCTAGGCGTGACAGGTGCAAGCCATCTCTTGCGAAGCAACGCGGCTTGTTGATTATGTCATCCCAGGCTAACAGTCACTGGATCCCCTTTGAATGACACCAGAAGCTTAGCCAATTGTTGAATTTGATCATTTTTTCTTTATACTGAGGTATCATTCTTGGTGAGGACAGGATGCTACTCAGGGTCAGGGTCATACCAGCATGGGCTACATGATCAGAGAGTTCATCCATGTCTCTTTTCATGTAGTCCAGGGAGGTACATCTCAGGTCATTTACACCAACATGAACAATGACAGAGTCATATTTGTACTTGTTCTGGAGTGACCTGAGTGTTTTTGTTATGTGGCGAATTCTGGCTCCCAACAGGCAGCTAACAGTAACCTTCTGCTTGTCCAGCCTAGTGAAAGGGACGTCAGTGTGCCTGACTATAGAGTCACCTATTACTAGTGTGTTACGTATGTTATTTCACCTTAATGGCTGTGATTGTGCTGCACATTGATTTTGTGTTTTATGTGTTGTCTGGTTTGTGATGGGAGGTGCAGGTGGTTTGGGTGTCTGCTTTGGAGGTCTGTGATGCTTTTGCAGGTTTTTATTTAGAGCCTCCGAGTATGATTTTGTGTATTTATGTGTATTTTTTGCCACTGCTGGTTTAGTAGGTCTATGTGTGGCTGGAGGTGTGGTGCAAGTGTTAACCTTCTCCTCTTGACAGTCTGTTCCAGTCTTGGGCGGAGACAGCTTAGACTCCAGTTTGGCTGTATAAGTGCATCTCTCACATATGTTAGTGTTTTGTGGTAGGTGGAGAGGGTTATCTGTGTACATGAGGCAGTGGTAACATTGCCTCAGGATACCCAGATTAACCAGCTGGACTGGAGAGAACACCTGAAATTGCCCTTTGGTCATGCCTGAATAGTAGGGTGAGCTGCTTAGCTGCTTGGTTGGTGAGGGGTGAATAAAGAGCCTTGCCCTGCTGGGCAATCAAGTGTCAGGGTATATTAGTGCTTGCTATTAGGTCTGAGCAAGTGCTGGGCTGTAGGATGCTTTTGAGTGCTTAGGTTGAGAGTTAGACTAGTTTCAAGGGGAAAAACTGAAGAGGAGACTTAGTGGAGCCGGTAATAATTTAACCGTAGCTAACCAGCGCTGCTCAGCGAGCAAAACCGTGCAAACATGGTTTTTATAGTAGGGAAATGAAAGAGATAGAAATTAGCCCAAAATGGCCAATAAACTACTAATGTCTGGGCTGAAACCACTCGTCCAGGGACAGATAGGCTGCTCAAAGCTCCCCTCTCTCACATGTGAACAGAGAAACTTCCATCTATCTAAGTAAGGTATGGGCAACTCAGAAACTTGTAACACAGCCCTGAATTCAGCACTAGCCTGAAAGCTGGCTTATACTAGCTTAGAAAGGCATGAAACAAGGATTTTTTTAGTACAGCTCTGTCTGCATTTTATGTTCTCCAGGAAGCAGAGAGTTATTTGCTAGAGATGATGAGTACTCCACAAATGACATATGCAGCTGTTATACAATGAAGCAGGCAGAACTCTCAAGGATCGAAACAAAGTAATATTTCTGATTCCAACTCAACTAAGAAACAACAGCAACAGTCAAAAAAGGGTAAAGAAGAAGAGAATGCAGAGGTTACAGACAAACTACCAACCAGAATCCAGAGAGAAGATACATTATCTGATCCAGTTAACCATTATGACTGTGATGATCCACCACTGGACCAGTAATCAAGGATCCTCAATCCTCAATACTGGGAACAGTGAGGGTTGTACAGCGGGAGGATAACAGGTACCTACACAGTATTTCCAGATGCAGCTTTCTGCATCAAGTGCAATTTCCCTTAAGAGCACACAGAGACCAGTCAGTCTGGGGCTGGCTTCCCCCTCTTTCTACAGATCTTCAATAGACTCCCTACTAGCACAGCTATAGAGTTGAGATCTCAGGCAAATGACCAAGCAAAGAACTCCAGCACTCTTTCTGTTCAACCAGTGCTTCATGTCCCTGCACAAGTAGCTGACACACGTACTTGTTGAGGTTTGATTTACACAGACACACACACACACACACACACACACACACACACACACACACACACACACACACACACACATACATACACACACACACCTGAGAGAGGCATGGAACAGGTTTACTAGATATGCCCCCTTCTGACCAGACTATAAGGTAGTTGTCGCTGCCACCAGTCAATGCTTTATCAGCTACTTTAAGGCCCTTAACAAAGGGTGTCCAATCTTACTGTGTAATGTAGTTTGACCAACAGCAAGGCTATTAGGAGTGGCCCACACAGTGTCACCAAATAAATATGCAAGTATTATCAAAACTTAAATATCTCTATACAGATCCGACACAATGAAAGGTTTAAATGAATTTAATAATAAATAAAATAACAAGACAATACAAAATATGTACTCACAGTGACAGAGTTCAAAATCACAGGAAATATTTAAAACAACATTGCAGGACAGTCTCAGATAAATAAAGAAAAATATCTAAACTAAGCTTCACTATTTTCTTGACTGTGTCTAAGAGAGTTACTATACCCTAGAAACTTACTAATATAGCAAGGCATATTCTGCAGTGAATGCTTCTTCTAGTTTCCAGGTCCCTGACAGAATACAGAATGCACTGTCTCTCTAATAGACTTTTCAAATTAATATCTCAAATATTATTGCTGGTATAGCTTGCAGAATGACATCATTTCTTGTCATCTTACTCTATCCCAGGTGAAACCCCCACTGCTGAAAGCATGGCAGTATTTAGCATCTACTTGTGAAAATACATAGACTTCAGATCTTTGGCAGATGCTGGAAGTCATAAAAGAATTGTACTCTTTCATACTTTCAGAGGTAGAATTAGTTCACTCTTGAGACAATACAGAAAGCCTCTCAGCACAAAATCTGTGTCTCTGTCTGCACTGAAAACTGAAAAAATATCATAATTTATTGCGTACCCATAAAGTAATTTAATTTCAGTTATTTTCCTGAAGTTAACCTCATGTATTCCAGTCTCCACTGTTAAAATATATACATTTAAACAGTTACAATAATGCATGTACATTTCTGTTCTCTTCCAGCAGGGTACACCGTGGATACATTTCAAGCACAAACACTCTACAAACTATCTACATAACACAAACACCTGTACAGAACAGTCTGATTTACACATAACATACAGTTATAATATATTTGTAAAACAAGCATCTTATATAAATAAAGTTGATATTCACAAATGACATATAATTATTTACAAAGTTCCAGAGTGCTGTGCTGGCAGTATCCCCCTTTGTCCCAATGACAACAAAGCTGAATGGCCAAATGCTGGCAGCCCGAGTTCTGACATGCTGACTTGACTTTGTTAACTAGCCAGCCCCTTAGGGGAGTGCTACTGTATATTATACTCAATTTGAGGAAGAAATACATTTTTATGGCTATTAGATGTGGCAAGAATATCACCTTCTGAGGCAATAGTTAATCCCAGTGTAATGCTTATTTATTAACATTATCCCCAGGATTCAATAAAATCCGTGTAGGCTCCATGTAGAGCCTACATGGAATTTACCCATGTACATGGCCATGGCTCCCCTCAGTAGCATGCCATGCATATTAATCATGGTGCACTGCCCAGGGAGAACATAGTAACATGGATATTGAATCCATGTAGGCAGAAGTGTAAAGGCTGATAAAATGTTGTGTACATTGTGAGGATCCCTGTAATGTTCCCTGCTACTGTTAAAATGTGCTGTGAATTAATTGTGTGTGTATAAAATGTCTTATTTTTTTGATTTAATTGTTTTTATTTTTGTAGTTAATGTCCATTTGCGTGGCATAGCATGGAGCACAGCAATGCCAAGCTGCACTCACAGATAGCTGACACCTGCCAGACATCTAAAAATAGAAATTGGATGTAATTAATTATAATGCCTTTATTTTTTCATAATGTAATTAGAACTGCCTAATCTGTCTGTTACATGATTACTGGATAAATGATTACCTGGAATGCAATGTGTTACCAAATCCATGTGCAGAACACCTTGGTAGTTATGTAAGTCCCCATTATGTGAAACTGCTTTGTGTAGTAGTGTACCTGCATTTATTAGTGCTTGCCCCACACTGTCCCATGCTAACAGCTTGAGAGGTATGTACATGCTACATCAGATAGCAGAACTGTAGCCACTGTACTCAAAACTGACACTGCACACCTGTAGGAATATGTAGTACCAGTGTTTTCAGGGATATCATCTGTGATGTCACTAATGATATGTTTTTCATTCTCTCCCCACCCCTTATCTTCTTTAATTTATTATTATTTGTTATTATGAGTTAATATTAATATATTATGTTTAACTATATTTTGTTAAACTGTAATTTATTATTATTTATTATTATGATTCAATACTAACATATTTTGTTAAACTAACTGTTTTTTGGCCTTATGGTTTAAGTCATAAATGGCTTGCTGTTAACGTACTGACTGCCAAGTTACTTAATATTGTGTTACACATAATATACCTTAATATGTATTTGGATTACTAAATATTATGTTCCATTCTCTTAATACTAACATTGGTTTGGTTATTACTAACCTTGACTTATAATTATACCTAGTTTACCACAATGCATCAAGGTAGGCCAGTTCCAGCTGATATGCCTACCTTACCTCCTCCCACTGTGGTTCCAGGTCCCAGCACATTTGGAACCCAGCCTGGTGGTGCCCCCTCTGCTGACCCTACACTACCTACATCATCAGGTAGTATCGCCCCAGTGGACAAGGCTGGGTCCCACTCTGGGAGCAATGGTGGAAGGAGAGTTGTCTCCCATGATGAACTGCCAGGTTTGGTGTGCAGGATCATCATCCATGGGTTTGGAGAATGCCTGCAATATATCTGTAATCTGTACAAATGTTTTTTTTCCAACATCCCACCCAGTTCTTGTGGTGGTCTTATGTCTTGTTGACTTTGAGTTGCCCGCCTCCGGTATAAAGTTGATAATGAACACTCCCCCCAGTCACATTACATCAGCTCATTCTACTGTTAATAGTGAGAACTTAGCAAAGGCCCACCGCTTTAGCTTCTGCATATTAAATTATGTCATTATTTTCTGTCTCTTCACTTTCTACTTAAAAAAAAAAAAAAAAAAAAAATGTTCCTGCCTTTCCTGGAACTAGAATAGTCCAGATACAGATTTGCTGTACCCAGGGCTTTTTGTATAGCTTCTGAGCTGTGCTCTTCAAATTTTCCCTTAAATCTGCTAGTTATCTGCTCTCCTGCACTTTTACTAGCTTATTAGTCTAGCACTTTACCAGACTTCTTGCAGCAATTATTGTAGCGCACAACAGTGCTACCAGCACTAAACGTTCTACAAGGAAATAGCTCCACCCCTCCAGGCATGTCTATAGGTCAGTTCCCTGTGCTTTCTCCTATTAGCCTGGTGAGCTTGGGCATCCTGAGGCAATGTAGCAACTGCCTCATGTACACTGACAACCCTCTCCTCTTACCTCCCAACAGTCAGACTTGCAAGAGATGCACTTATATATCCACATTGGAAGCCATGCACTCTGCAGCCAGGACCAGAATAGCTGGTCAAGAGGAGAAGGTCAACACTTGTGCCACACCACATGGAACACATAACCCTCCAAAACACACATCAGCACTGCCTTCACATAAAAACACAAACCACACACCCACCTTCATGGAGGCTCTCAATACTAATCTACACAAACAGCAGAGACCTTCAAGGCAGAAATGCACTTGACCACCACAACACAACACTAATCATGAGACACATAACTCTCCTAAACAGTGTGCCACTCAAACCAAAGCCCCTAAGGCAAAACAGCATGCCCAACCCACTAGTCATAGGTGACTCGATAGTGAGGCACACTGATGTCTCACTCACTAGGTTGAATAAGCAGAAAGTAACAGCCAGCTGCCTGTCAGGTGCCAGTATCCACCCCATAATGAACGCACTCAGGTCCCTCAACAACAGGTACAAATATGACACTGTCATTGTACATGTGGGTGTGAATGACTTGAGATGTACCTCCATGGACTACATGAAAAGAGACATGGAGGAGCTTGTGGATTATGTAGCCCAGACAGGTATGACCCTAGCCCTGATCAGCCCCCTACCATCACACAGAATGATACCACAGTACAAGCAGAAAATGATTGATTTCAACAATTGGCTAAGTTTCTACTGTCATTCTAAGGGGATCCAGTATTTGTCTGCCTGAGATGACATGACTGACAGACCAAGATGCTTTGCCAGAGATGGCCTGCATCTGCCACCTCTGGGCTTCCGGATACTGGCCAAGGTTCTTGCCACCCCTATAGTACCTTTTTTAGGCAGTGTTCCAAAGACCAAATTACCACCATAACAGCTACAAAGAAATGCAATCTGAGGGTCATGCTGCTCAATGCTAGAAGTCTAAATCTCAAAATGCACTCACTCAAAGCACTCCTTAAAATGGAGAACACCGACATTTGTGCTGTAACAGAGACCTGGTTCAAGGCAGCAGATAGCACCACTGCATTAGCAGGCTATAACTCATTCCATACCTTCTGGCCCCAGAACCTGGACCGAAGCTTCGAAGGCAGTGGTGTTTCCAAATTCATAAAGGATGTGCACACCTCCAGACTGGCAGCCCAACATGATGCATCAGAGATACTTCAGGTGCAGCTAACATTGTGTAAGACAGCGATTCAGGTCATAGCCTGCAATAGGTCCTCAACCATGACCCATGACTACTCAATGTTCCTAAGCACCCTGGAGAATATTAGGGTCCAACCTAACACTCTCATACTGAGTGACTTCAACTACCTCTCCATTAACTGGGAAAACTACTCATGTACCAATACACTTGCACAATTTTTCCTGGAATTCATTAATTCCAATGCCCTGGACCAACTCATTTTTACCCTCACTAGAGGTAGAAACATCCTTGACCTGATCATTACTAACATGGGTGACCATTGCTCTCTATCAATAGTCAACTCCTCCCTAGTTAGATCTGACCACAAACTAATTGCCTTGGAAATCCACATCCCTCCCACCCCTGCAGCAAAGGTAATCACCATGAAAAACTTCTCCAAATCTAACTTTGGGCTCATAAAAACAGAGGTGGCTAACTTCACAGCATCCAAGAAAATGGAGAACAGCTGCATGACCGCTGAATCATACACTAATGCCCTGTACAAATACATACACAAATGCATGGATCTCGAAATGCACAATAGAACCAAAATGCTCTCCTCCAAAAAAAGGAAGTCAATCTGATGGTCCCCTGCCATAAACAAACTCGACAACAGAAGAAGGAAACTGATGAGAAATAAGGTGAAGTCCCAAGAATGGAAAAACTCTCTTATCAACCTCAACAAAAAGTTGAGATCCCGCCTCAAATCTTCTAAAGCTAGTTATGAAAGCAGAATTGCAGCAGATAGTAAAGACAACCACAAGGCCTTCTATAGTTACGTAAAGAATCTCCACGGCAATACCTAGATTTGCTCGGAGCTGTTGCACAATGGCACCTCCTATACTGAGCCAACAGATATTGCCAATATACCGGCCGACAGATTCAGTGCCAACTTTACCCCTCTCTCCCCCACCAAAGGACCAATCACAATACCAGTAGATTGCCAGGCATTCAGTATTAGTGTTGCACAGGGGAAAACAGCACTGTCCAAGGCCAGGAATACAGCTTCTGTGGGACCTGACAATATCCCTGGCTGTGTTCTACGTGCACTACAGAGTGAACTGGCACCTCACCTGTGTGCCTTGTTCAGTCACAGCCTCACCTCAGGCTTTGTCCATACCAAATGGTGCACTGCTACAGTCATCCCTCTCCACAAAGGAGGAGTGACTACAGACCCTGGAAACTATTGTCCCATTAGCCTTGCAAGTCTGATATGCAAAGCTATGGAACACATCATCATGGACATAATAAACAAAGATATAGGGAACCTCCAAACTCTGCCTCCCACACAGTTTGGTTTTGTGAAGGGTAGATCATGCCTGCTCACCCTGCTCGAATTCTTTGAGTCAGTCATAGTTCTGGATGAAGGCAAGGTGGTTCATACAGTCTTCATCTGGCCAAGGCCTTTGATACCATTCCCCACTCAGGAATCATAGAGAAACTCACTAAGCTAGGAATCAACCCATATATCACTAGGTGGGTTGCAAACTGGCTCACATATAGAACCCACAGTATATTAGATATATTTATTATTCTTTCAGAGTACATACAATTGATTTAAGGCATTCATAATCATTATTAAATAAGAGATGCCATAGTTGATGCATACATACCTCAACTTTATAATATATATATTTTTGACATTAATATAGCTTATTATATTTCAGTTATATATTATTATTTAACAATTGGAGAGGATGTCTTGCAATCTCATGTTATACATTCATATTTACTCATAATATACATTATGTCTAATATATTTATTGTCATTTTTTAGAGTTGAAATTTATACATGTGAAATACTAGCATTTGTTCTATTACTGCCTTTGACTTCTTGGGTTTTACCAGATATACTGAATACACTGAATGCTTTTTCTAAGTAAGAGTGAATGAGCTAGTAAGCTGACTACATTCAATTACCTAATTAATTTATTTGGAAAGAGCGGGAAATTAATCAATTAACATCTGCTATAAAAGGGATTGTCATTCACAATTGTATTGTAACCTGATGAAGCATACTGGATAGTATGTGAAAGCGCTTGTTTCTTCGTTAATAAAGGATATTTTACTTGAACACATCGTGGTGTTTCTCGTTTTGGTGTTCCTGGAATAGAACCCACAGTGTGAAAGTAGTTGACTCCAAATCAGACTGTCGACCAATCACAAGTGGAGTCCCACAGGGTTTGGTCCTGGGTCCTCTCCTGTTTGGTATCTACTTCTCTGAAGTTCAGGCCAACATGAAGGGACTGTGGCTGACAAAGTTTGCAGATGATTACAAGTTGGGAGCCATAATTAACTCCCCAAGTGATGTTGACATCCTACAGAAAGGCCTCACTGAGACCAGTGACTGGTGTCAGAACCATGGCCTCAAGCTCAATGCCAAAAAGAATGTGCCGTCATTCCCTTTGGGAAAAACCTGGTTCCCATGAATTACCAAATTGATGGTAGTCCACTGAGCACAGAAGGCATCATAAGAGATCTGGGAACACAGATTGACAGCAACCTCACTTTTGACCACTACATTGCCACTGTGTTCAGAAAGTCCTTCTATGTGGCACATCTCATTACTAAGGGTTTTGCATCCAGAAAGAAAGAGGTTATTGTCTCCCTCTACTCTTCCCTCATTAGGCCAATCATTGAGTACAATGCCCCATTTGGCATGTACCTCACTAGACACCTACAACAACTGGAGAGGCTGCAAAAATATCTCACAAAGAGGATCTTAGGCCTTAAACACTTTTCCTATATGGATAGACTCAAAAAAACTCTTAACTATTCTCTGTCTCATATCGCTTACTTAGAGGCAATCTCTGCTTGACTTACAAAGCCATTTCTGACCCAGGTCTGTTAGAAACATTACAGCTAAAGAAATCCCAATCCCTCTACACTACACACTCTAGAGACCTCAACCTCATTACGACAATCAACAGAACAAGCTGGAGGGACAGGTTCATAACCCAGAGACCGCCCATGTTATGGAATAGACTTCCCATACATGTCAAGCAGAGTGCCTCACTGACTCTCTTCAAGAGAAATCTTGACAAGTGGATGGGAAATAGAAAATTCACCCTGGGGATCACTCCAGTGGCTCTACTTGTCAGAGGCACTGGGAAGTAAGGCTGGGTGGCATGATGCCAGGGGAATCCTATGGCAAGGCTTGTAAAGGTTCCAGGGCCATTAGCCTAGTACACACCTATGACCCTATGAAGGCATGCTGGCCACCCTGGTAGGGCAGGCTCAACCTGGAGCCCTGGAACCCAATCTCCACCACTGCCACACTTGAGGTAGTGACAGAGCAGTGCTGACAGTCTCATGGGTGGGGATGTGAGTCACACTGCTACCTTGTGGAGCTACACTGGACTTCCACAACACCCTCCCAATCCAAGGTGTTTATCCACCTCTTGTGTCACACATAACCCCTGTCTGCTGACTTGTGTGTCTGCAAAAGCTTCCTCACCTATCCAGCTCATCTCTCCCACGCATACATATGACCCTTCCTCAACATTCCACTCTCACCTTAAAAAAGAAAATTGGCACGTCACAAAAAAAAAAAAATAAAATATATATATATATATATATATATATATATATATATATATATATATATATATATATGGTTCCCTATCAGAAGCCTGAAACACTATAAGCCTGAAAATCAAAATCCTGAAACCAAAAGCCTGAAATTTCAAAATCCCGAAAGCCCCAAATCCTGAAACTCAAAATCCTGAAAACACAAAATGGACATACTGACGTCATTGTGGCTTTGCTATTGTTAGCCCTGTGGTGTTAGGTCATGCTGGATTCAGGTAAGTGTGCGTTGGTTTTCTGTTAGGGTTAGGGGCTGTTTAAGTGAGTTAGGTTAGGGCAGGTTAGGCATGTATGCAATAGTGACAAATATTGGGGTTAGGGCGGTTTAAGTGAGTTAGGTTAGGGCGCGGGTCAGGTGAGTGTGCGATAGTGACGGACCTTAGGGTTAGGGTCAGGGTCAGCTGGTAGATATTAGTGTCTTTATAGTGACATATTAGCATTATTTGTGTTTTCAGGATTTTGAGTTTCAGGATTTTGGGTTTTCGGGATTTTGAATTTTCAGGCTTTTGGTTTCAGGATTTTGATTTTCAGGCTTATAGTGTTTCAGGCTTCTGATAGGGAACTATATATATATATATATATATATATATATATATATATATATATATATATATATATATCGTCCCATGCATAGCTCTCCATTTTGCACGAGTCCACCGGACACACATAATTTGGTCCATTTGGCTTAACAATGCAATTATGTTGTCCTCAGCCCTCTATCTAGCAGTGAGAGTCCAAAGTCATGTACAAATTCTGTCAAAGTGCAGAGTTGTTGCTGTACAGAAAATGGATAGCTATTATTCTTTCCTACACCCTTCCTGCACATCCCTACCACCCTGCACTATGTTTTCTCCCTGCTTGGACCCCATTTCATCACTTTCCTGTCTCCCCATTTTTCTTTCTTTATATTTTTTGTGAGATGCTGCACAAAATGTACATTGATGGCAAAATACATGTTCAACTGAAACCCTGGTGCAGAAATGCATCTATATAATGCCATGCACATAGTGATGGATGTTAAAAAAGCATGCCACAGTATGTATGTGTGCACTTATATCTTGCAAATACATCTGCTGTAGCAGTGACTCAGTAGCTCAGTCTGTTAAATGCCTTGCAAACAGTACATTTTGCCACACACAATCCTGAGTTCAAATCCAGCGGTGCTTAGCAATTAAGTTATAATATTGTGAAGCCAGAAATAATGACTGACCCCTAGATTTAATAAAATCCAAGTAGTCACAGTGTAGAATCTACACAGACTGTTGCTGTGTCCGTGTACACAGTTCTGTCTCGGCAGTGCACTATGCATATTAATCATGGTGCATTGTCGATGGCGAGATGCTGAACACAGTTATTGAATCAGTGTAGGTAGTGTGGTGCTAACTGTGCCCACAGATGAGCAACACACTTTCTAAACACATATCAGTATAATGCAATATATATATTTATATATATATAAATATATATATATATATATATATATATATATATATATATATATATTTTTTTTTTTTTAATATAAAAAACAGGTTTGCAAGCTTCAGCGTGGAGCACAGCAACAGACATGTGCTAGACATTTAAAAAATAGAAACCAAATATATTTAATTATTTATGAAAAGGTCAAGTTTAAGCAAAACTGAATGGGTTTGCATGGTGTGGTGCAGTGTGCATCAGTGCTTAAATGTAGCTGAGAGGTATATGTAAAAGTATAACAGCATTTCACGCATCCATGTAGCCAAATGGGTAGAGTGACATCCTTATGTGCAGTAGGTGTAGGGTTTGAACACCCAGAAGGGTTATTAAGCATTTATTCTCCAAATAAAAAGTATGCTATTTTCTTTTTAAATCCTGCTTTACTGCACTCTGCTAAACCCTGCTAAGCCGTGCCAAGCACTGCATAAACAAGATACATTTTAGCACTACTTGACACTGCTTGGCACCGCTCAGTTGTGCTGAACTGGTTTGCACACTGCTAAGCACTGCTAAGCATTGCCAGTTTAAGCACTGCTCCGCTAAGCAGTGCTGGTTTGCACTGTGCTAAGTGATGGACCACATTTTTAAATATTGCCCAGTGGCATTAAATGGCAGGAAAACAAGCTATATTAAGTGCAATAGGCAGGAATACAGCATAAATAGTTGGAGTTTGAATTGTGCTGTAACTATGTCTGGTGTTGGAGAGAGTGTGCACTTCTGGGCACTGTGGTGGGGCATTTAGGAATCCAGGATCATGATTGGACTCCTGGTGAAAGACCATGAAGACTGTCTGCTACAGGGCAGTTCCAGGGCTCACAGTGCAAGGCAGAGGCCTTGGATAAGCTGGCACACAATCTCACCAGTTTAACAGGTATCCCCTGCACAGGTGATCAAGTCTGTCACCACTATGAAGACCTGAAGTGCTCGAAGGGGGATCTTCCACAAGTTTGTAAGTACTGTTGTCATTCTTTTACCAATACGTAATCTGAATGTTTGATAGGTATGCATAATGGTGTGCTTCTCTCCCTACATCTGCAAAGGAGAGAGCTCGCAATGTTGAAGCACATGACTGGCACCTGGCCAGGTTGTGACATGAGTGTGGTGAGTATGGATGTATTTTGCAATCTGTAGTTATATAAGCAAGAAAGAGTAAAGCATTCACTGCCGGTAGGTATATGCAAATTTTATTGTATTGCAATGAACGTTGTCATACACCTGGACTGCAGTAAGTGACTACTGCCAAATGTAATGCAATAAGTAGGGAAGAGTAAAGCATTAACCTTGATAATGTAAATGAAATAAAGTTTCTATTGCAATAACTGTGGAATTAAAGCTGTAATGCAACACCTGCATTATAACTAGTGCTGTGCAATAAAAATGTGAAATTATAGCAGTACCTGCATGATTGTACCAGTAATAAAGCTGTGCTGTGCAATATGTGTGCAAGTAGGGCTGTTGTGCATGAAATAGATTATGACAACTGTTCTGCAAGAAAACCACAAAACAATACCAGTCCCTGCCTCAAGGAACATATCATGAAGAGCGTTGTGCAATAAGTGTAGAATCAGAGCTGTTTTACTAGAAATTAATTATTATACCTGTTCTGCAATAACACATGAGGTTATAGCAAGAACACCCAAGGTATATTGTGTATATCAGGATTGTCTTGTGTTAAGCATTACATTTCAGCTATATGCATTCAGGCTGTGAGGTATGGTGCTGTAGGCATGTATAACACTGCAATAACTGTACCCTGCATATATACTGTCTGCAAATGTATATGGGTGAGGTAGCCAACCCAATAATCTGATATGGTTTGTAATCTTCACAGATATCTCCACCCACTAACAATATCATGTGTACATCTGCATTCTGTGTTGTAATGTATAGGTTACCTAGTATCTCTATCATGTAGGAATTTCATAAATGTGTGTCCAACTGTCAATGCAGTCTACTATAAAACTGTATTACTATTACCAGGTCTTATTTGTTTCCAGGTGAGCTCTAGCAAATACCAGTCAATCAGTAGCCAGCAGTAACTCAGTAGCTCAGTTTATTAAATGCTCTGTATGAAGTGCAGTTTGGCACAAATAGACCAGGGTTCAAATCCAGTGGAATGTAGTAATGCATATTACTGAATCAGTTATGTAATGATGAGAGATTTTCCCTTCACAGGAACTACAGGTGAATGGATGAGGTAGACCATATTTTGTGTATATAATTGTGTTACAGATGTCACAGACTGTTAAACTCCATGCCAGGCATGTGATACTACTGCCTAAAATAAAGGAAATAAGTACAAGATGTAATAAATTAATATAACAAATTAATAAAATGCAGTAAAGAAATAAAATGTATAATTCTGGTATGGCTGTATGTCTGGAGTATCTCTGACATGTTGTGCAGTCAGTTGTGCATGTCCTCTAAAGTCACTGCAATTGGTTTTTAACCCCATGCATGCCAAAAATTGTATGGTATCAATCACGTATTGATAACAGATTTCATTCTCTCCACAGGACCTACAGGTAAATGGGATATGTAGCCTATATTTTATGTGTAAATAATTGTGTGTACAGATGTCACAGACTGTCAAACCCAGTACCAGGCATGTGATAATACTGCTTAAAATGAAGGAAATAAGTACAAGATGTAATAAATTAATATAACAAAATGAAATGTGTAATCTTGGGATGGCTGTATACCTAGAGTGACTTTGAAATGTTGCTGCAGTCAGTTAGGACATCTGATGTACATGTCCTCTGCAGTCACTGCTATTGGTATCTACTTCCATGCCTGCCAAGCAAGGCATAATAGTTGCTAACTCTTTGTACCATACACATACATGTTTCTCAAGTGTCACTCTGTCACAAAATGTAATTACTGTTGCATAAACCCTCTGTCACCGATGTATCACCAACATGATGTATGTCAATAGCAAAGTAACAGAACATCAGCCCACAGTACACCTTTGTAGTTATATAGGCCTGCCTGATGTGCAATTGTTCTGTGTAGTTGTGTACCTACAGGTGTTACTGCTTGGCCCAGACTGCCCCATGCGGATAGCTTGAGAGGCATGTACATGCTACAGCAGCTATAGGACACCTATATGCATAAAGAAAGGACAGACCTATACAGTAGATAGTAGTACTGTTGTCAACTATATAGCTTATAATGGTATTAATGGACTACATTTCTCTCTCCCCTCCCCCCTTATCTTCATATATATTTATTATTGTTATTCATTGGTTATGATTTACAATTAACATATGTTCAGCAATAAATGTTATTTTGGGCATATGTTTCATTATTGCTATGTATTACAATGGTTGAATATTAACATATCTTGTTGAATTACCTATGTTGTTGGCCTTATGCCGCAACTGTTACTGGCATGCTGTTAATATACTGACTGTTGCGTTATGTAATGCTGTGTTCCTTATAATATGCATTGAAATCTGATTGGGTTATTTAAAAATGATCTGGCATGCTGTTATTACTAACAAAATGTTTTGTTCATAACTAACCTATACACATTGCAATACCACTCTCACCACAGCATGGCAGGGTAGGCCGGTTCCTGCTGATCTGCCTACCTTACCTCACCGACTGTGGCACCTGGTACCAGTGCATCTGGGACCCAGGTTGGTGGTGCCCTCTCTGCTGACACTGCACCACCTTCAGGTTTAACTGCTGCAGGGGACAGGGACGGTCCCTCCCTGGGACCAGTGGCAGAGGGGTGGTAGTCACCCAGGATCAACTACCAGCTATGGTGCGCAGGATTGTTCACAGGAGCTATGAATGTCTGCAACAGATTGAGGGCAGACTTGACAACCTTGTAAGGCCTGGTGGCCCTGACACCCAGCCTCCAGCACAGCCACCTTTGGGGACAATGAAAGAGTAGTGTTGACTGCCAGTGGGTGGGGATCTCAGTCATGCTGCGGCCATCTGGATGCACATGCTCCTCAGATTCCACAGCACCCTCCCCATCCAAGTTGTTTAACCCCCTCATGTGTCACACACTACCCCATCCACTGTCCTGTCGGTCTTGTCTGTCTGCAATTGCATCCTCTCTTACCCAACTTACCTCCCCATATGTACCTAAAACTCTTCCCCAACATTTCACTCTCTTCTAAAAAAAACTAAATGAACACATGTCCCAGAAATACATATTTCCCCATACTCAGCTCTCCATTTCTCACACATGTACGTTGGACATAACAAATTAGGTCCAATTGGCTTGTGACATGTTGTCCTCAACCCTCTCTCTGGGTTTGAGAGTCCAAATTCATCCACAACTGATGTCAAACTGCACAGCTGTTGCTGTACAAGAAATGGAAAGCTATGGTCCTTTACTATACCCTTCCTGCACATCCCTACCTGCCTATCATTATGTTTTACCCACTGCTTCCCCCCATTTCACCACTTTCCTATCAGCTCCTTTTTCTTTTCTTTATATTTTTTAGCACTGGTTTGCATGGAGATAAGCGGCGCATCCCAATGTGGCAAGTCATGCAAACTTAAAGTGCCTTAATGGTCTTGTGTGTTTCTGATATGGTTAGACACAGCTGCAAAATAATCACCCCTACTACTTCTCAAATCCAGGCCCCTGTCAACTACAGCATAGTGCATTAGCCCACTAGGCCACTTAGCTCTTAACTGATAAGGGTGTTTTCAGCAAAATATATGGACTGCCACTGATAAACTGCAAGTATATCTAATGGGAAAAATGGGAGTGCCCCTGGGACTCTGATGCAAAAACTACACTTGCACATAGCCAAATAAATAATAATGACTGTACATGAGGCCTGCAATTGCAGGTAAATATACCCTTTTAGCAGCAACATCTTTAAACAGTCCTGCTTAGGTAGCAATGGCAAAGTACACGTGTATAACTGGATCCCGCTGCACAACAACTTCCTTTGAAAGCCACGTACATAATTATGGATGCGGACGGGTGTCACAGACTATATGTATGCACATATATCTTGCAAATACACCTGCTGAAACAATGACTCAGTAGCTCAGTCTGTAAAATGCCATGCATGCATGCATGCATGTAATATATTTTGCCTCCTACAGTTCTGGGTTTGAATCCAATGTGTTACACATCAATTACATTCTTGTGAACACAGCAAGTAATGACTGAGTCATGCAATTTTAACCCATGCAAATTGATGCTACTGCTTTAACTGCTACCCATGTTTGCAATTAATGGCCTGTAGGTAGCGACAGACTGCACATATTCGTATAACCAAACTATATGTCGCCTACTACTCTGTGATTGGCACTGTTACATAGCTGTACCTTAAGTACATGCCTCAATTGGACTGCAAAGGGTACCTTTACCCTGGCTATGCTGTGATGACAGAGCTGACACTGCTGCCTCAATTACATGTAAAGCTTGCTATCCTCCAAAGAGTTCACTCTCCCCCTATGCGTTCTACAAAGCAGCTGCTGGAACATACTCATCTGTATCTTAAGCTATCTGCTACAGACATACCATACCTCACAACCTCATAGAACAAGATATCCAGACAAAAACATACATAAAGGGTGGGGGTGCAAAGGTCCGGTGACAGGGACATGTGTCACAGTTTGCCCCACCATAGATAGTGAGCTGATAGAACAGCAGCTACTGCATCAGCATGCATATTCTGATGGGTATGATGTCTGACATTCATGTCTCCCTCTCCTCACTGACCTCAACCTAAAATGTTTACCACTGAACTGCCAGATAATCACAATGTCATGGGACAATGGCCAAACATACCATGAAAAACTGTGGACAAACGTTAGAAATCTCAACAATGGGCAGTATTTGTACCTACCCTCTGTGATGCTGTACTCTCCAAACCTCACTAATGTCCATCTCAAAGACTAAGAAAGGGGCCAAGGCCTACATGAAAGCCTTAAATATTGCACTGTGGTGCCATGTCATTGGCTAATGAAAGTGTATCCCAGCTATTTTGGATGCAATTAGCAAGTCTGAGCCACTGATTGGTGCACAGGCAATTACCTGTTAATGAACATTACTTACAAAAAGGCAATTAACTGCTTATGGGGAACAGGTCTGTATATTTTTTTGTTCACACAGACAATGTATTTGGAAGCTATTTGCAGAGGAACACTTCAAAAAAGGAGTATTTCCCTCTACCAGGTAGGTAATAGATGTCCAAATATAATGGGATTCAGATGGTAGGATGGAGGCATGGGGAATAGGGATTTCAACAGTAGGCCTGTCATGCATCTATGGTATTGAAATGTTGATGATACTTTTCTGTCCAACAGCTATGGGCATGCTTATCAACTGTCCCTGCTTGGAGTGATATCCCAGCTTTGCCCCTGTTACTCCCTCCTACAATGGTTGGCAGTTGTAGGAAAACTAGTGGAATTTGTGTTAGACATAGTGACACTAAGTAAGGGTGTACACTCCTGTAACATCAAACAATGTACTGTCATTTACAACCACTCAGTCTGTCAATGCCACACATAAATAGTGCTGGCATTGTACAGGTGCCCCTGATTACACTTGATGTACCCTGGCTAGGTCACTGTTTTGTTGACATTTGTCCCTCTTTGGTTGAGAGCTATGACTAACATATCTGTCAACCCCCTACAGCAGGGATTCGGTCATAGCCATAAGTAATGGGGGGACACATGCCCAACCTCAGTGAAAGGGGATACATATTGGCCATACATCATAAAAGTATGAATACACCAACAGATATTACTGTAGCATACATGTTTTCTGACAGGTCTGGTTTGTGCCAGCCGGATTCCCTATTGTCCATCAACAGCCATCCATTTGTCAGATATCCACATGTGTGTGCCAAAAGGAACACATTCATGAGGCACACGTTCACAGTCCACAAACATCTGTGTAGGGGGAGTTGGGACACCTGCAGGGAGCATATAGTACAGCAGGTGTGCATTGCTGTCTGTCATTGTGGCACACTCCTGGACTATCACCATATAGTTGTAATGTCACACATCTATTTGTCAGACAGTAGCTGTATAACATATTAGTGGGAGGTTGCTTGTAGGGGACACACCACAGTAGAGTGCAGTGATGGGTGTAGAGACATAGAGCAGAATCTGTCACAGCACACAGGGACATGCCCAATATTGCTACTATTTTGGTGAGAGCCACACATGTAGTATGTGGATAGACAATGAGGTATGACATGTGAGGGAGCAATGGATAGTGCAGGCCGTATTGGTTGTGCAGGGTCTGTACATAATGGATGTCCATGTATCTGGTTCTGTAATATATCCCCCTCTTATTGTCTTTCAGGAACAATGTATCATAGGAGGCATCCCCCTTTCACAGCTGCTGAGAATGCTGTTATCATGGATGGCCTTAAACTGTATCATCATATTCTACTTTCAAGGGGTCGCCAACATCGTGACCAGCGTGCAGCATTGTGAGGTGAACTTGTCAGGGCAGTTAACCAAAGTG
>NC_056745.1:1235623622-1235648622 GCF_019279795.1 Protopterus annectens
ATGTCCACCTATTTGATGTTCTACGTTTATCTGAAACATGGCTAAAACCTACCATTAAAGACAATGAAATCACCCCACCTGGTTACAATATTATTAGACTAGACTGCACAGCCAAAAAGGGAGGAGGGGTAGCAATCCTCTATAAAGCAGAGTTACAAGTTAGCACTGTTAGTCTTCACCCACTTTTGGTCAATAATGCTGAAATAATTATCTCCAAATTTCAAGTAAACACATGTAAAGCCATAAATATCATTTGTCTATATATTCCCCTAGGAAATAACATTAGTGCACTCGAGTATATCCTTAACTGGCTTTCTATTAATCTCCCACAAGAAACCATAGTCCTAGGAGACTTTAATATAGATTGGAATTCCTGTAGTAATACAAACCCCACCACCCATATCAACCTTTATGGCTTCTCACAAACTATTAACTCCCCTACCAGAACAAATAGACTCAATAACAAAGAAAGTACCTTTGACTGGATACTTACTAATAGTCCTCATCAAACTTATACAGCAGAAACCCTTCCAGATGACCTAAGTGACCATGCACTTACTTATATTATTAGACATAAAACCAACCTAACTTTCCCTAACACTTTCAGAACAGTATGCACCAAAAAGTGCTTTAACTCAGAACTTTTCCAAACAGAACTAAAACAATGTAACTGGTCACCATTAAAATCTCTCCCCCTAAATGAAGCAGTAGAACACTTCAATTCCACATTCTTAACCATCCTGGACCACCATGCCCCAGTACGCTCTATTAGAAATAAAGATAAACCAGACCCCTGGCTCTCTAAAAATACTAGGGAAAAAATCCTTATCAGAAACAAATCCTGGGCAAAATGGCGTACTACTAAGAATTCTACAGATCACCAAACCTTTAGGCAACATAGAAATAATACAAAAAAAGCCATCCTGCTAGGCAAAAAGAACTTTTACCTCCAGTTACAGCAATCCTCCCACAAAGAACCACAAAAATTTTGGACTAGCATTAACAAACGTCTTTACCCAGGCCAATCTATCACACCCAACCCAAAAGGATCTAACCCAGAAAATCCCACACAAACAGCTAATGCCTTCAATTCCTTCTTCACAGACACTATACAAACTCTTGCTAGCCATCTATCTCCTGACACCTCTAATCTGCCTACTTCTACTACAAACCCACCCCCATCATTTTATCTACAACCTGTGTCTACTTCCTTTATCTGCTCCCTTCTCCAAAAATTAAAACCTACTACCCCCTCAGCTGACAAACTCCCAGCAGAATTCCTGCAAAAAGGAGCTATCCCATTTCCATTCTGACAAATAGAACCATAAGTGAAGGAACTATCCCATCTATCTGGAAAATTCCTCATGTTATCCCACTGCATAAAGGGGGGAACTCGAATGACTTCTCTAACTTTCGCCCCATAGCTTTACTATCCCCTCTAGCAAAAATAATGGAAAAATGCATCTATAAGCAACTACTTAACCACCTACTCCATAATAACCTACTTGCCAACTGACAACATGGATTCAGACCTTAACACAGTACCACCACAGCCCTGCTATCCTTCGCAAACTGTATTAACAAAAACCGCAAAAGTAATATTATTTCCTCTGCAGTCTTCATTGATTTATCTAAGGCTTTTGACATGGTCAACCACCAACTCCTTTCACACATACTTAATTCCCTTTCATTTGAGCCTCTATCTATGAATTGTTTCACATCCTACCTAGAAAACTGACAGCAGGCTGTACTCTGGCAAAATAAACTATCTAATCACCTTCCTATCTCCCTTGGTGTCCCTCAGGGCTCCATATTAGGCCCACTCCTATTTTCTATTTATATTAATGATCTTCAGACAGCTATTCTACACACCAACTGCATTCAATATGCAGATGACTCTACTATAATCTGTTCTGCCACTTCTCAATCTGAACTTCAGTCTCTTACCCAAAAAGCTTTCAATACTGTCGAACAATGGTTCTCACACAGCTGCCTCCTCTTAAACCCCCAAAAAACTAAACTGTTACTCTTTACACCAACCCAAAAATCCACCCCCTTACATTTTACTCTCACATCCAACAACGGTACACTTATTTCTCCTGACCCAACCACTAAACTCTTAGTAATAACAATCGACAACAACCTCAACTCTGATACTCACATAAACACCACAATAAAATTAGTTAACAAAAAACTAGGATCCCTTTACAGAATCAAACCCTTTCTTACAGCAGTAGCCAAGACCGCTATAGCCAGAACTCACTTAATCTCCACTCTACTCTATGCTTCTCCTATATCCACCAATCTCTCCAAAAACAACATCAACAAACTAGCAACATCCTATAATAATATTGCTTAATTTGCTACAGGCTCTCCTTTCAGAACCCATCACTGTTTGAATCTAAAATAACTAGACTGGGTAGAATTTCTTAACCAGCTCCAATTTCACCAACTTACGATAACCCACAAGACCCTGTATCAACCCAACAACACTCCAATAATGTCTAGCCTCATTACCCCTTACAATAATCTCAAGACTCTACGCTCCTCAAATAAACTGCTGATCAATATGACCAAATCTAACAACTCAGCAGGTGACTCCTTGTTCTCTAACTCTGTTGGTAAACAATGGAATCAACTATCCTCTGAACTCACCACTCTCTCTCACTTTTCAAAAGGAATCTAAAACTATTTCTCAACAAACACTGGCTATGCTCCTGTACTAACCCTGACTAACTTTTTCCTTTTACTAATTTTCACCCCACATCCTTCACAATCTTCCCTTAATGTTTCAGTTTACTATGTTATTGCATCTAAAACCTATGTATATATGTATAATGCACCCTCTCTTACACATTACCCTCTACGGAATTAATGCTTATGTTATTAATCACTACGAGTATTATAATTTGTACTAAAAAAAAAAAAAATATTACTTATATACTTGTAAGAATTGCTGTTTTTTATATATACTGATCTGTCATAACTTCTATATTAACTAATTTTTGTATGTTTCTTGGAGCTTTTCTCCCCGGGCCTCTACTGAAAATGGACATGTATCCAGCTAGACTAGCTCAGTCAACATATGTAAAATAAAAAATAAAAAATAAAAATAAAAATTGTGTGCATATTTATATATTTATCTATATATATATATATATATATATATATATATATATTTATATATATATATATATTTATATATATATATATATATATATATATATATATATATATATATGTATATATGGTTTACTATCAATATTGGGAAAGGCAAAACGATTTCCGTTTGCAATATCAAAGTAACCCATCGAATCCAAAATCCCGAAAGCTTCACAATGTTGACCCAAATGATTGAGACATTTGAGTTGACATTGTCACAAAAACATCATGTGATAGCCATATAGGAACTGATGTAAATCAAACTCCTATACGACATATCACATTTTTGCAGGGGGGCAAGACACCATGCACCCTCACAACCCCTGCTACTAATATATTCTAACTCTGAGATCGTACTACAGTGGGGATATGGATGAATTTCCAGTCCTCACTCTACAACAATCTCCGTACATATAGTTGAACACACTTATGAGAATGCACTACTACATTCGCATAAGTGTGTTCGACTGTCCCATACACTTTTCATTTTGTGCACGACATTCTGATTTTCGGCAGTATACATGCAGACAGAATGTAGTTCGCACAAATGATAATAAACTATATATATATATATATATATATATATATATATATATATATATATATATATATATATATATATATATATATATATTGCATTCACAATTTCAAAATACCAGAATCTCGAGTTTCAAAATCTTGACTTCAGAATCTCGAGATCTTGGAATCTTGAAATTGTGAACCCCCCCAAACACCACCCAAGATATGACAAACATGCCCCCTACACTCCCCGCAACTTAAATATACCAACTCCGAGATTGCACTACAGTGAGGATAAGGGAAATCTCTTGGTCTACGATGTATGCCGATCTTCATTCAGGATTTCGAAGTTTTAAAACTTCAAACATATGATCTTGAATCATATGAGAAATTCTGAATGGAACCTATATATATATATATATATATATATATATATATATATATATATATATATATATATATATATATATATACATACATACATACGCTAGGGTAATCATGTGTGAGGTTTGAGGGGGATATGGGGAGACATACATAGCTGTCTGTATGCACAGACATATTTCCACATAGCTGTTCTTTGGGTTGAAGAGGCTACATGCATGCACTCAAGTTAGCTAAGTGTAGGAGCATGGCCAGTGTGACTGTCAGTACTTACAGGGTGACTCCAGGCCAAACCTACTTGCATTCCAGTCCGGGATTTTGTGTGCTGCAGACCATTGCCAGCTGCACCTGTTTCCACACTCCAGCACCTCAGTGATATTTTGTCCATTGCATTCCCCGGCTGTTTGCTGAACATAATATGTGACTCATACCTATCACCTGTAGGGATTTGCACAACATATCCAAATATTTACCTTGCATCTTTGGTCTGTGTTATATAACATTGTGGTTTTCTGGCACATTAGTGGCAAATCATTAATGATTGATGTTAGGAAATTTTGACAGCCATTTCAGATTCAGACTGCAGACACTGCAGAAGATTCATGGTAATGTAAGATATGTTATTCTATTAATTCTGTACATTTGTAAGTGCAATACTTAACACTTGCCTCTATTTGTGGGCCTTTGTCCCACTGATATTCATGGCTTTGGCCATATTTGTTGCTGTATGAGTTTGAGAGGTTTGATGTGACTGGGGTACATCCTCTAACACCACATACAGGGTGGCAGTTTGCATACTTCTCCCTGTACATGTTTCTGCAGAATGTCTGGACTGTTGCCCCATATGTCTGCTCTGTTCCTCGTACAGTGGTTGTTTTCCTGTACTATACTGCAAAATGCAGGCACAGAAGTGTTGCAACTACTGAGACATTTAAGTGATGGCCTTTACATCCTGCAATTAATCTGACCTCTTGCAACCTGCTGTTATACTAGCCACCTTCTAGGTTACTCAGAGCATGTATAATGTCTGTGTGTAGGTTTGGCCCTGTGCCCCATTTTCAGTGGGTTTGTCCATCTGTCTTGCAGTAACAGATTGCAGTGCTATGACTGTCTGTGGGACTCCTACCATACGAGTAACTCACATGCAAAAGTTGTAGGTGCTGCCAGCTTCAAACCATCAACACCATCACCCAAGCTAATGTCCTTAGCCCAGTGAGCCACACCAACCGCCAGAGAGAGAGAGGTTTAATTCCTCACATTCACCAGTGAGAGAGGTTTAATTCCTCACACTATCAACTGCATAGACACATACACTGACCCCTGCATTTTGTGGGTAAAATATGTGGCCAGGTTGTATGTCAACACCTTGGATATGTGTGGTCTGCTGATATATCCTTGCAGACATATACTGTTACTGCAGTAGTATGGGAACACAGATATGTTGGAGGTAGGGCATTGACATTCATGCATCTCTGTCCTACGACTCCACTGTTTGGCATTTCCCTTTCACAGTGCAGTGGGGTTTCCAGTGATGTGGCCTAATGAATATTATGGGATACTCAGTATTAGAGAGAGTGCCTGTTGTCCCAAGTGACTCTTAGATCTCTGCAAGTTGCCCAGTCTATTCCCTTGATAAAATCCAGCAGGTCCGCAGATATGCCTCATAGTCTAGTACCCTATGCGTGTATTGTATAGGAGAGTGACTTACCTTGCAAATGCAGAGGATGAGAGACCTGTGTTTCAATGCTGACTCTGTCTGATGCATGCAATATGAAGTCAAAATATGGTTAGGTACAGGTTGTGTGGGCTGCCTGGCATCAATATTAATATATGTATGTGAGTTGGAGTAAGGTGTCAGTCCCTAGGGCCATAGCTTGTAAGTATGTATGGTATGTGTTGTCTCTTTGCCAAGACCAGGGCATGCTGGGCATGCCTATGTCTGTTTACAGGGAGCACCTCATGGGGTTTCTTCTCTGAGTCCCCCTGTGGGTGTGGGGGGACCTAAACAGTGGTGGGGATCTGTGTATCCCTTCCCTTTGCTGATCCTGCTGCAGCTATTTCCACAGGATCATATTGTGTGGCATGATACAATGACACATGCTGTGAACATCTGTGCACATGGGGCTGAAGAGTACTTCAGGGCTCCACCACATATATTGAGGCACCTAAACCACAACTTGAGTAGCCCAAACACATGTTTTATGATGTTCTTAGTTTGTGCATGTGCCTCATTATGGCATTCTTCAGTGGGTGTGTGTGCATTTCTGATGGGTGTCATCATCCACAGTTCCATTGCTTAGCCAGCATCCCCCAGTAGATGGCTGTATTAGATGTCCCCCCTAGCAAACATCTTGTACAGCTGTGATGTATGTCAGATATGGGAGTCCTGATAACTGCCAGGGCTGTGAGCATACACATTCATGATAATGCTCTGGGCACTGCACACAGCCTGGAAGTTTATGGAGTGATACCCCTTATGGTTGATGTAGATGCTACCCTCCTCACTGGGCAGTGCTTTGAGGTGTACATGAGTGCAGTTTATGGCAAATATCAAAAGTGCCAAAGTACTGCAAGCAGACAATCCAAAAGGAAAAACCACTTTAATGACAAAACACAGCAGAGCTTTCGGACATAATCCTTCTTCAATACTACAAACTTATAAAATTTCTTTCATTTTATATACAGGCCCAAAGTAGTCATGTGGTTAGCAGCCCAAAAATCACATGACCATAAGTATCACTCAATAAGGCAAAGTTAAAACAACACAGATAGCAATGATTCTATAGTACATAACAAAAATTTAAATAATTTAAAATTCAGCTTGCTAGTATGATTAATAATCAAAGTTACACATAAAATTCATATTATAAAATTCATATTGTAGAAACAATATACATAATTATAAATTCAATCTACTGAGCTTAACCAAAATTGGTTTAAGGCTCAGCATACTGTTTAAGCCAGGAGAACGGTCACCAGCAAACCTTAAAATCCACTCATATTCTTTAATTTCTAAGAAGTTATTTATATCACCACCTCTTGGGGAGGGGAAAACAATGTCAATAACCCTGAATTTAAAAACATGATCTTGTCCACAATCTAACATATGCTTATATAAAGCATTTGTTTCGACACATCTTCTAATTTCAGACTTGACTTGGCTGCCTATGACGCATTCCACCTGCCCAGTACTTAATTAATTGTTTTAATGGCCCAGTTTCAGTGGTACAGGAGTCATCAGTTATTTATATGTGAATGGCTTTCTCAGCCAATTTTTTTTTATTTTTTCCCCTGCTAAGCACTATGGCACAGTGGGCAAATCTGTACCACAGATATAAATAATGCTGAGCCCTTCAGGACTCACCTCCATGGATGGGCATACTCACTGCAGCAGCATGCCACGTAAACACACTCAAACGTACTCAAACACATGCCACAAGGGTAAACAGTGCTTAGCAGCATTGGACACACCAACCAGCTCAGCACAGGTCAGCGGCAGGCAAACAGGTGCTGCTGAGCTCCAATGAGCTTAAACGAATGGGGACACACCCCCTTTTGCTGTCAGCTATCTCTTCTGTAGACACCAACACAGTTCTAGCCCTACACAGATGGGATCTGCGGATATGAGTACCCATTATTGTATTCAGTAAACCCAGCTCATTTACATAAAGATCCATACTTAATACATGGAAACTGCACTATTCCAGGCCCTGCCTCCTTAGCAGCCACAGCAGTCTACCACTGTACTTACTTCATGCAAGGTCTTACAATGCATTATTGTCACAGATTTATTATTCTTTCTTTTTACACTTTTTATTTTTTTTCCATAACGGCATGTTTGTACACTGCTGTGTGGTGTGCAAATGTAAAAAAAAATATTTAAAATTACTTTCTATTAGGTTTTGGACACACAGGACATAGTTTTGCACATATATGTGTCTGCTATGCTATTTCTATTCTTCTACCTGGGCTTTTACAGCCCATTTTCAATTTTTTATGTCATGTACGTGGAATTTTTCCATGTACACTTTGAACACTAACACAGGGTCTGCAGGACTGCCAGTCTGCTTGCTGGATCACTCAGACACCCTTATCTGCATGCAGTTCACCTCACCTGCTTATGAGGTGGTTTGCATGCCATAGACACTTCCATGTTCTCATGCTCATGCGCACCCCTCTGCTCTGTTTACTGGATCACACATCTACTTATTTCTGTGTAAGCTCCGTGCCACTATGACTACACAGAAAAAAGGTCGATGTAGACTTTGTTGAATTCCCCTTGAGTCATGCACTCTTTATCCACACAATGCATTTCCAATTAAATGCCTGCTTTTCATTGATGGAAGTCACAAAACTGCACATAGGAACAAAATTCACATATTCCTGTGGCAAAACTATAAGTGCATAAATTGGCACGTCCTGCAGTAATATGCATTCACAGAGGAATTCAACCCAGGTAATGCAAACGAAGCCCATTAATATTAAAGTGCACCACACAATCCTTTCAAATTCATAGTGCAGATTAGCATAGCTGCACAACTGACTTACACATTTGAAGTCCCTGCTTGTAACAAGGACTGGCCTTATACAAATTCCAAATTGCTACCAGACTGCAACACATGGCTGGACAGTTGTTGAAATGGTGGACATATTCTTATATTTATCCTTCATGTTGCTCAAAGGCACAACAAACATGTTGCCTAGTACTCTGTTAGTGATACCATTGTCTAACATATTACATTAAACACATGCCTTAATTGGAGTGGAAATGGTACCCTCACTCTAGCTCTGCCTCTACAAAAAGGATGACACAGCTCCAACAGTTACTCCTACAGCTTGTTGTCCTCCATAGTGTTCACACTCTCTACCTATGCCTATTACCTGCAGCAGCAGCTACAGCCTGTACCACAACACCTCTGTGTAAACGTTGCTTCTACAGACCTACTCTCTGTGATGATGTTGTCCCCTCACCCCAGTAATGTCCAGCACAACATATCAGAAAGGGCTTCTAATCTACATGAAGGCCTTATATATTTTACAGTGGTTGCATGTCATTGGCTGATGGTAATGTGAATCAGCTGTGCTGGCTGCAATTAGCATTTCAGAACCACAGACTGGTTAAAAGGCAATCATCTGTCTAATGGAAAATGTTAAAAAGGCAAGCAGCTGGCTATGGGTAACCATTCTGTATGAGACTTTCTTCACACAGAACACTCATTTGCAAAAACGTAAATATCAACACATATCCATCAGGTATGTAACCGTTTTGTTTACAACAGGATGCAGATGTGTGAATATACATGAGGAATACAGATTACAGCATTAAGCCTTTCTTAGAACTGTGATAATGACATGTCAATGATCTTCAGATTTGTTACACATACAGATGATGTGCAATACATCAACGGTGGAATGTTTATTGTCAATGTGGCACACTGGTCTTGTGGGAGTGTCCCTTTATAGTGGTTGTAACAGTGCACTGCTATTTGTTTGACACAGCTGTTTTGACATATTATTAGGGGTTTGCCCCTTGGGGACACACTACAATAGACTCCAGTGTCAGCTGTATGATCATACAGCAGTATCTGCCATGGCACACACGGGAATACCTGACTGTTGTTAGTATCTTAGTTGTATCCACACACTTAATATGTTTGCTCACAGTGGAATGTGACATGTGTGATTAAGCAATGGATACTGCCAGCCATGCTGTCCTTGTTGTATCTCTGCATAGTGTACTTCCAAGTATGTGATCCTGACATGTGTTCCCATGTTGTTGTCTTTCAGGAAACATGTATCCAAGATGCTGTGCATCTTTCACAAATGCAGAGAATGAGATAATACTGCAAGGCCTCCATTAACACCATGAACTTCTACTGTCCAGGGGGAGGCAAAACAGGGAACAGCAGAAGGCATTGTAGGCTGACCTTGTCCATGATGTGAATGCCACAAGTCATCAGAGCAGGACATATGAGCAGGTTCAACACTGAGCAATGGACATGATCAATGCTGCACACAGAAAAGCAGCAGATGTATCCAGGGATCATAGCATCACCAGTGGAGGGCCTGCAGTGGAAAAAAACACTCTCAGCCCTTGAGAAATTCCTGGTGAATTTAGACACACACAACAGCTCCCAGGCATCCATCACAGCCTACATCATGGAGGTGGATGCCACAGTTTCTATGGCAGATGAGTGTGCAGGTAGGTTTGACTGATCAGCATTGCAATATTGTTGCATTCAGCATGTCAGGGTGTACATAGTCTTACATGGGTGTCAGGTCTTTCTTCTTTGGGGGAGAGGGTTTAACTTCAGTTTGACTGTCATGCTCAGATTTTGACCAATATAACAATTAACACAGTAGCTACTGTAAAAGTGAGATATATAGATGTATTACCTTGTTAAAGTGCAACATGCAGTGGTACTGAGATTACCTCTCCCTCAACATTTCCCAGGTCTGTCATGTATCGGACAAGCCTGTGGTCCTGTGCCTGGTAAGCATGACACTGTTTTGTTATAGATGTAGGTTTACGGCAATGTAAACCCTAAAGTGTAATTTCAGGCCTGCTACATAATTACCAACTGCACACATATTTTCTGACTGTACATGTTAAGACTCTTACCTATGCCTTGTAGGTGTGGCCACACTGACAGAGGTAACAGTTTTGTCAGGACATTACAGATTGTCATATGTGTCAACTGTGCAGACTCTTTCCAAATGTCAACAGTGTACCTCACTGTTGCTGATGAGATTGCTGTGTAAAGAGCAAGTAACTACAGTTGTTAGTGGGAAGAGTAATGTCTTCTTGCTCTACTCTATGAGGTTGGGTTTTCAACAGGCCTGTAATAGTTATTACAGTGTTTAGAGCTTTACATACTAGTACTGCAAAGCATAATAGTGCAAGTATTAATGTACTGCTTTTTCCTTTCTTATCACAGGTGACTAGGGGGTTAGTGTCTGTCCCTTACACAACCTGTCAGTGTCTCTTCAGACTCTGATGATGATGGTGGCCACAGTGAGGCACAGGTGTTTTTTTTGGAGGATAAATCTGTACCAGAGGTTGATATCCCTCTTCTTCCCCCATCATCACTGCACACAGCCAGTATGCCCACACATACCCAGTCCCTGGAGGCCACAGATATTGGACAGTCAGAGGGTGGGCACATTTAACAAGAAAGTGTGGCAACAATGGCTCCAGTTAGTGTACACACTGGCCATAATCAGAAAGCTGACGACGTTCCACACAGATTGATAGGGGTGCTTGTAGGAGGCCTGATGTCCATCCACCAGCTGTTGCAGATATCACATCATGAATCAATCAGTACATCCATTGGGACAACATGGAGACACAGAAACATTCTGAATGAAACTCCAGATGTATGCTTAGGGTTATGGATGCAGCACAGTCTGATATCTGTGACTGCCACCATTGCATTGGTGACACCCTGGATTGGTTCACTGATGCAGTGGACAGAATGTGGGCTGAGACAGTCCCTGTCTTGAAAAGCACAGTGCCTGTGCTGGAATGTGTGGTTGGAGTTGAGCGTTGAACTCGTGGATGTAGATCAGCAACCCCATCTGCTGAGCATCCACATGGCCATGCATAGTCAAGTTTCCATAGTGGCAGTACATCCAGTGCTACAGAGGGGAGTGTGTTGTCCACACCAAGACATGGCAGGCCATGGGATCATGGTCCTGGGTGTTCCCATGAAGGCCATGGGCCCAGCAGACAGCAGTCACTGTCAGGTACTAGCACTGCTTCTGACCTTGGGCATGGATTTGTCAGTGCAACTCCTGGCAAAGCCAGTTCCTGTGTTTGGGGCTGGAAACGGTGAGCTGTCAGCTCTACCATGATTCAAAGCTCTCCAGCATACCCACATGTAGAGCTAGCACTGAACTTGACTGTGCACATGCACATGCTCACACACCACTGTCAAATGCAGGCCACCTACAGACACACATGGCAACTTTCCATGGTCCATCTTACCTGCTTCCCTTCCTGACTCACACACATGCTGTCAACCTTTTGGGTCAGCCTAGACCTTCTGCACCCCCACACAACAACTTGTGCAAATGAAGATACCTCTGCCTCATCACTGTCATCCTCACTATAGATGTAGGGAAATGAAGCTATATGTCTGATGCACAGGGCGACTATATAAATGATCATGTACTTGTGTAATGCATTGTTGTTTTGCCATGCTACTTGTAGTGGTTACTGGCAGATACTGTATTCTGACATTTGTCATGAGTACACCACATACTTTTGTGTTCCTTATGTTGTATGATGTAATACTGCCTATGTACTTACACAATGAAAGGTGTGTCATGGACCTGTTTATGTTTCTCTTTCAGGAATCTGTTGGGAAAACCTGCAGATACGCAGTGACATTAAAGCCATAGATATCGCAGCACAGGATGGAATGTCAGCACAGAAGAAATATGTCTTCAGCACGGTACAGCACTCGATGCATGGCTCCATAGGTTTATATGTGTATAATAGGCTAACAAGGACAATGGCATCTTTCAGTGCACTCATACATTCCTAATCTGTGAAAAGGTCTGAAACATTTGATAAGTGTTACCAGGGTTTTGGGATCTAACACTTCAACAAGCTGTGCTGATGGAGATGACCCAGCTACATATTTCCTGTGTCCAGTACAGACATTTGTCCGACACCAGTTATGATTGCCTTGTTCTACATCCCATTGTGTAACCTGAACATGATGTGTGTCACAGCAGATGTGTGCTTCACATGCATGGGGGGGGGGGCTGTTTCATATATGATACACTGTCTGTGTTACATATGTGTCTCTCCAGCATGTACTATTTATACCACAGTGATGTTGTAGGTGTGTAAACTGTATGTGACAGGAGGGACACAGGCTCCTCATGGCACAGTAAACCTGACTGGTGGACAACTGTCATTAGCAGGCTGTACAATATGAGGTGGAGATTGTTGTGTGACATTTGGGGTGAGGATGCCCACTAACATGGAGGCACACCCTCCTCAGCTAAAAGAAGCACATAGCCTTGTTGTGATGCTGTGTAGACATGGTAAGTGAAAGAATTAGCCACCCATACACAGTAGAACCACAATGCACAGTGTAGTTACATGTGTACCCTCAAAGGAAAGGCCCAGATTGTCAGTGAACTGATACACAATGATGCCACATATAATGGGTTTGTACTCATAGCTAACTTGTAGTCCCACAATTTCTATGCCAACTTCACTTTCCTGTCCCCACTACGTGACACATGACATTCCTACAACCTGTCCCTTAACTTCTATATTTACAGAGCAGGTCATAACTGGCCTCTCAATGGAGGATACACAGCATTTAATGGACATGCTAACATCCCAGTCTGCATCCTACATGGGATCTTAAAACGATTGCTAACACCATCGGAAAAAACCTTGCAATCATACTGAAACCAGTGGTTGCACCCCAGCTGAGTGGACAACAAGTGTTATACTCTTATAAGTTCATAGGTTCATAGGTTGGTACTAGGCTATCAGCCCTAGGGACTATACAAGCCTAGCCATAACAATTCCCTGGATATTTCTTCCCACAAAATTTACTTCCCTGGACCCCTGCCTAGCAGGGTGACTGACGTGATCCCCGGGATGAATTTCCTATTTCCCATCCAATCATCAAGGTTCCTTTTGAAAAGCGCCAAGGAGGTGCTTTGTTTGACATGTATGGGCAGTCTCTCGTATGTGGAGTTTCTGGGTCAGGAAAATATCCCTCCAGCATGTTTTGTTCATTGTGATGACAAGGTTTAGATCCCTGGAGCATGTGGCTCTGAGAGATTGGAATTTCTTTAAGTGGAGCATGTCCAACAGCTCAGGTTTTGACATGACCTTGTATGTTAAGCAGAGATCGCCTCTGAGTAGACGATATGCCACAGAGTATAGCTGGAGTTTTTTTATACAGTCAATATAGGGCATCTGCTTTAGGCCTGTGATTCTTTTAGTGAGGTATTTCTGCGGCCTTTCCAGCTGTTGCAGATGTCTTGTGATGTACATACCAAACAGGGCATTGTCCTTCATAATGGGTCTAATGAGGGTTGAATACAGTGGCACAATGACCTCCTTTTTTCTGGATGAAAAGCCCTTAGTCATGAGGTGTGCCACATAGAAGGATTTCCTGACTATTGTGACTATGTGGTTGTTGAAGGTGAGACCACTGTCCAACTGTATCCCTAAGTCTCTCATTACACTTTCAGTGTTTAGTGTACTGCCACCTATGTGGTAATTCATGGGTACGTGTTTTTTCCCAAAGGAAATAACTATACATTTCTTGGCATTAAGCTTGAGCCCAGGCTCTGGCACCAAGCATCTGTTTCTGTAAGGCCCTTTTGTAGAATATCCACATCATCTGGGGATTCATTAATGGCTCAGTTTGCAGTCATCCGCGAACTTTGTTAGCCAGAGTCTCTTAGTGTTGGCCTGTACTACAGAGAAGTCGATACCAAACAAGAGCAGTCCAGGACTGAACCCTAAGGTACTCCACTTGTCACTTGTCTGGAGCTTGATTTGGAGTCAGCTGCTTTTACAGTCTGGGTTCTGTCAGTAAGCCAGTTGGCAACCCATCGGGTGATGTAGGAATTAATGCCCAAGTTAGTAAGTTTATCTATGATTCCAGAGTAGGGCATGGTGTTGAAGGCCTTGGCAAGGTCCAGATAGGCTGTGTGGACTGCCTTACCCTCATCCACAGCTCTGGAGACTGATTCAAAGAAGTCAATCAGGTTCAGGAGACAAGATCGGCCCTTCATGAACCCAAACTGGGTGGGGTCCAGTGTTTAAAGTTTGCCAATGTCTTTGTTTATAAGTTCCATGATAATGCGTTCCATGCCCTTGCAGTCAAGCTCATCAGACTGATGGGACAGTAGTTCCTGGGATCCAAGGTGGATCTCCCCTTGTGGAGTGGGATAACTGTAGCCTCAGTGGGCACAAAGCCTAAGGTGAGGCTATGATTAAACATGACACTTAGGTGAGGCTCCAGTTCATTTTGTAGTTCATGTAGTACACAGCCCGGGATGTCATCTGGTCCCAGAGTCCTGGTCCCCTCTTGCACAGAGGTGGTGCACCCACTGACAAACATAAATATAGACCTCTTTGTCTTAGTATCCATAGCTGTATGCCCATGAGGGCAATCATCATGGAGCTGCTCAACACACATATATGTGATCTACACACTGCTGACTGGATGTGTGACACGGGAATCATAACTGTTACACATGGTGGACATTTCTGAGGAAGTCACCAAGGACCTGGGTGAGGAGACATCAGGGCATACTACCCCTGGACTGACCCAAGCTGTCTGACTATATCCCCTGCTCATGCCTCATTTACAAAGCACACACTTAGGCATCCATGGTATTGTCATTGTAGGGGTCACTAACTGGCCCATCCATGGCACACATAACACATACTTAACATAGGGACATCTGCCTCCAATAGCTGATCTGTAAGCAGCAGTGTTCAACAGGGCTCAGTCCTGGGTCCTCTACTGCATGGAATCCATTTAACCACAACACAAGTGACTACCGAATGTCTGTAGCTAACAATAATAAAACAAACAATACCAAAGCCTTGGTAAAGGAAGGGCTCATGAACACCAAAGTCAAAGAAAGAGAATAAATGAGCCACTCCACCACACCTATTCAGGTCAAAGAAAGTCCACTTTAATATTCCAATAGCAAGCTGAACAAAACAGTAAGCACTTTCACTGTTTCTGGTACCGCTTAATCAGTCTGATGAAGAGGTACCAGAAACCATGAAAGCGCTTACTGTTTTGTTCAGCTTGCTATTGGAATCTTAAAGTGGACTTTCTTTGACCTGAATAGGTGTGGTGGAGTAGCTCATTTATTCTTTTTCTTTGACTGTAGCTAACAATGTTGGCTGATGTCTGCAAATTGTGAGCACTCAGAGTAAGTGCATTTTGTCAATCTCCTGCAAGATGGTATTGATGAACAAATGCCTGTTGGCATACTAATGTACATAAAGTCCATACTAATATATATGTAGTATTATTTCCATCAGTAAGACCTATGTACCTGGTAAGTAGCACATCTGTCGCAACATGTGATATATATACTCAGGGGTGAAAGAACTGGGCACACAGACCTGGCCACAGGTCTACACTTAATGTGCCTGAGATCACCATCTCTCTACTGTGGTATGGCAGGAATCATATGTCATGACTGAGGGCACAGTCACCTATAAGTGACATACTCATAACCTCCATGTACTCTTCCCTCAGCATGCCAATATGTGAATACAATGGCCATTTGGTAATGTACCTTTCAAAGCAGACTAGCAATTGCACACAACAGTATGGTCCTTCACAAGAGAACTTCATGTCTTCAGTATGTGTTCAATGGGGATTGTCTGACATGAGTGTCATTGCAGAGTGTGGCATATAGAGTACCCAGACTTCATCTCTGCCTTCTATATGGAACAATATGTGACCCTGCTTGATTGTGAATGCTGAACATCTTTAGGTGGCATAGTAGATGGATTAATCACTCTAAGGACATCAACTTAGTATGTGGCATTAGTAATGCATGCTGGTAGGAGAGATTTGTATAGCAGACTTTAACACATCTTTGAAACAGAACCCTGCCTAATGGCACACAGAGTATGTCAGCACACCTCAGTGCATGCCATCTGTATGATTGACTGTGTGACCATCATTTCACCACTGGGCTTCTGCCTGTGCCCTCTAGGACTGGGGCAATACATGGTGATCATATAAATAAGGGTATAAAGTTGTCTAGGATTGTGATGGTTGTATGGCCAATATGCTAGTTAATTGAAATGTGCTATGGTTCCATAAGCTGGTGTAAAATGTTCTAACAGCTACACATGCAAACATGGCTAGATTAAGGATACACCACTCCAAATGATTGCTTACAGGACACAAAATGGCACAGACATAGAGCAAGTTGGCTGTATGTAGATTAGGACACTTACCTATGTAATGGTATACACTACAGATCATAGTACGTGGTGCATGCAACACACATTATGTCTGCCAGTAATATCGGTTTAGGACATTATGCTTGATGACATCAGCAGGCCTAGTTGTGGTCAGGCATTTGGGGGGGGGCACATCACCTACTACAAATAAAATACTGCAAAACCCTACCTCTTTTTAAGCTACTGAGGTAATCATATATATGCCTTAGAGACATACACACACACACACACACACACACACACACACACACACACACACACACACACACATCAAGTGGCCTAACATAAGAGTATAACCTCTACATAACTAGTCCTGCATACTATAGATCTCAGTACTCATTGCAAGCGCCACAGCTTAAGTCTGATACTGCAATGGCATCTGGCAGTCTTCAGGTAGATGACATCATCAGACCTTGTAAAAGAGGGCAGTTTGGAAGCCAGCAGCAACCTATAGGGCCAGAAAGTGCATAACCATTGCGATTTGAAAGCCACTGAGGGATTTTCAGTTGTTTTGCAGGGGCATACACACACAGACACACACACACACACACACACACACACACATACACACACACACACACACACACACACACACACACACACACACACACACACACACACACACACCAAGTGGCATGGAGTGAGATTAGAATCCCCATCTATCTAGTCTTACACACTATAGATCACAATACTTATCGCAAGAGCCACGGCTTAAGTCTTATACTACAATGGTATCTGGTAGACTTCAGGTAGATGACATTCATGCCTTGTAGAAGAGGGCAGTTTGGAAGCCAGCAGCAACTTACAGGGCCAAGAAGTACATAAACATTGCAGTTTGTTAGCCACTGAGAGATTCTGGGGGGTTTTGCAGGGAGACACACACACACACACACACACACACACACACACACACACACACACACACACACACACTCACAAACATGAAGAGGCCTGAAGTGAGATTAGAACCACTATCGACCTAGTCTTACACACTATAGATCACATTACTTATCACATGCGCCATGGCTTAAGTTTAATATTGTAATGGCAGCAGGTAGTCTTCACATAGATGACATCATCAGGCCTCGTAGAAGAGGGCAGTGTGGAAGCCAGCAGCAACCTACAGGGACAAATACTGCATAACCATTGCAGTTTGATAGCCACTGAGGGATTCTCAGTTGTTTTGCAGGGGGATATACACACACACACACACACGCACACACACACACACACACACACACACACACACACACACACACACACACACACACACACGCACACACGCACACACACACACACACACACACACACACACACACACACACACACACACACACACACACACACACACACACACACACGCAGAGCAAGTAGCCTGGGGTGAGAGTAGAACCCCTACCTATCTAATCTTAAACACTATAGATCACAGCACTTAGCAAATGTATGATGCCTTATGTCTGATTTGCATGTGATTGCAGGCAAACTACTTGTGGATTACACAAACTGGGCTTGTGTTGGACAGAATCTGTGGACTGCAGGGTGATGTTGCTTCATACTGTTATCTGCATCTAATATCCTAGCAGACAGATAACTGTTAGTATCCTATCTATGTGTCTACAGTTACCAGTATGTCCATATATGTTTGTTTGCACTTGGATGGGCAAGCCTGTGTGCAGGATCCATGTCTCTGTTCATGTGTGTGTACACAGCATTATACATTACACCACCTGCTCACCTGTTGCTCTCTTTGTGGTGACATCCAGCAGGCGCAGGGTCTGTAGGTAAGTGCATTATGTGAGGCTAACCCTTAGTTTGGATTCTTTGAGGAACATTATAGATGTGTGCTAGAGCAGCTTTAGTCACCATTATTACATATAGGTTCATAGGTTCATACTAGGCTATCTGCCCTAGGGCATTTATAAGCCTAGCCAGAGTGTGTTTGGCTTTTGCCACCCATTTTAAAATAATTTTGCTATGCTCTTTTTCGAGGTTAGTATACTGTGCCTCTGTCTAACAGTGACACAGAAGTGATACCCGAGGTAAACCTACGATCTCCCATCCACTCATCAAGATTCCTCTTGAAGAGAGTCAATGAGGGACTCTGCCTAACCTGGACTGGGATTTTATTCCAGAGTGAAGGGAGCCTCTGGGTTATGAATCTGTCCCTCCAGCATGTCCTATTTATTTCAGTGCTGAGGTTCAAGTCTCTCGAGCACGTAGCTCGATGGGATTTGGATTTTCTGAGGTGCAGCATGTCCATTAATTCCGGGTTGGACATGGCTTTATAGGTCAGGCACAGATCGCCTGTGAGCAGGCAGTATGCCACTGAGTAGAGCTGGAGTTTCTTTAACCAGGCAGCATATGGCATCTGTTTGAGCCCTTTGATCCTCTTGGAGAGGTACTTTTGAGGTCTTTCCAGTTGCTGCAGGTGTCTGGTAAGGTACATCCCAAAAGGGGCATTGCACTCAATTATGGGCCTGATGAGGGATGAGTAAAGAGGCACGATGACCTCCCCTGATCTAGATGTGAATCCCTTCATGATTAGGTGGGCTATATAAAATGTTTTCTAACCACTTTGGCCATGTGGTTGTCAAATGAGAGATTGCTATCAACTTGGGTCCCCAGGTCTCTAATTACTTCTTCTGGACTTAATGGATTACCACCTATGAGGTAATTTGTGGGCACTTTGTTTTTGCCAAAGGGGATGACTATACACTTTTTGGTGTTTAGCTTGAGGCCATGGCTCTGGCACCAGTTGTCTGTTTCTATGAGGCCCTTTTGGAGGATGCTTGTGTTGGCTGGAGTGTCGATTATGGTGCCCAGTTTGCAGTCATTTGCAAACTTGGTCAGCCACAGTCCTTCCATGTTGGCCTGTACCTCCGAGAAATATATACCGAACAAGAGAGGTCCCAGGACTGAGCCTTGTGGGACGCCACTTGTAACTGGTTTGGAGTCTGACATGGCTCCAGCAATTCTAACCATGTGGGTTCTGTCCTTGAGCCAGTTTGCAACCCATCTAGTGACATAGGGGTTGATATTTAAGCTGGTGAGCTTATCTATAATGCCCGAGTGGGGTATTGTATTGAAGGCTTTTGCAAGGTCCAGGTAGGCTGTGTGGACCACCTTCCCCTTGTCAATGGCCTTAGTGACTGTTTCAAAGAAATCAACCAGGTTTAAGAGGCAGGATCTGCCCTTAACAAAGCCAAACTGGGTAGGATCCAGTGTCTGTAGGTCCCCAATATCTTTATTTATGAGGTCCATGATGATCCTTTCCATAGCTTTGCAGACCAAGGTAGTCAGGCTTATGGGGCGATAGTTTCCACGATCCGTTGAGGCACCACCTTTGTGGAGAGGGACCACTGTTGCTGTACGCCACTCTTTGGGTACATATCCTGTAGCAAGGCTGAGATTGAACAGTAGTTTTTTGTTTGGGTTTAGCTCTTCTTGGAGTTCATGTAGGACACAGCCCGGGACACCTACTGGTCCCATTGATGCTGTGTTTTTTGCTTTGGAGAGGGCAGCTCTTAACTGAGCATCTGAGATGTCAGGGGGCAGCACTCTGCTGGGATAGATATTTGCCCTTTTGGTGGGGAGGGGGGTTAGAAGTTTGCGCTGGACCCGTCAGCTAGGATGTTGGCAATGTCTGTGGGTTCGGTGTATTTTTTGTCATTTTGGACTAATTCTGAGCATATCTGGGAATTCCCACCCAGGTTCCTAACATAACTAAAGAAAGCCTTGTGATTATCCTTAGTGTCCTGTGCAATATTTCTCTCGAAGCTGGCCTTAGACGATTTTATGAGTGCCCGTAGTTTTTTGCTAATACTGATCAGAGATGCCTTCCCTTTTTGGGATTTTGCTCTATCATGTAGTAGCTTCCTTCTTCTATTGTATAGTTTGTTTATGGCTGGGGTCCACCAGACAGGACGTCTGCCTTTGAAGGATTGGGACTTGGTTTTATTTGGGATTGCATGATCCATGCATTCCTGAAGGTGTTCATAGAATGCGTATATAAAGGATTCTGTGGTCTGGGCCGTATTTTCCACAGGCCTTTGAAGAATTCCACCTCGGTTTTGAGGAGTGTGAAATTTGCATTAGAGAAGTTTTTCACTGTGGTTTTCAGGGCAGGGGATGGAGTTGGGATGTGAATATCCAGTGAGATTAGTTTATGGTCTGATCTTACCAATGAAGGATACACTTCTGGTCTGGAGCATAGAGTCCCCATGTTGGTGATGATCAGGTCCAGTATGTTTTCCCCTCTTGTGGGAGTGGTAACAAGTTGTTCCATAGCATTTGAGTTTATAAATTCTAGGAACCTTTGGGCTAGGGTGTTGGAGCTAGAGTAATGCTCTCAGTCTATGTTTGGGTAGTTGAAGTCGCGCAATATAATGATGTTTGGAGAGACCTTCATATTTTCCAGTGTTTTCAGGAAGGCTGAGTGGGGTTCCTGGGTTTGGGAGGGTGGTCTGTAGCAGGCTATCAACTGGAAGGAAGTTTTACCCACTGTTAGTTGCACATGGATAGTCTCTGATACTTCGTGCTGTGCCACCAACCTGGAGGTGTGGGTATCTTTGACGACTACTGATACTCCCCCTCCTTTTGTGGTTTGGTCCAAGTTTTGGGGCCGAAAAGCATGGTATGAGGTATAACCTGGTAGTGCTGGGGTGCTCTCAGAAGCCTTGAACCAGGTTTCTGTTACTGCACAGATATTTTATTTTTTTTATTTATTTTTCAGGGCAGGGGATGGAGTTGGGATGTGAATATCCATAGACTGAGAGCATTACTCTAGCTCCAACACCCTAGCCCAAAGGTTCCTAGAATTTATAAACTCAAATGCTATGGAACAACTTGTTACCACTCCCACAAGAGGGGAAAACATACTGGACCTGATCATCACCAACATGGGGACTCTATGCTCCAGACCAGAAGTGTATCCTTCATTGGTAAGATCAGACCATAAACTAATCTCACTGGATATTCACATCCCAACTCCATCCCCTGCCCTGAAAACCACAGTGAAAAACTTCTCTAATGCAAATCCAATATCATAAAGCCCAGGGGTGACAAGTGCAAGCCGTCCCTAGCAAAGCATCGTGGCTTGTCGAGCATGTCATCCCAGGCTGACAGGCATTGGATCCCCTTTGAATGACACCAATACTTAAGCCATTTGTTGAAATTTATCATCTTGTCTTCATATTGTGGCATCATTCTTGGTGAGGGTAAGATGCTACTCAAGTTCATGTTCATACCGGCCTGGGCTACATGCTCAGAGAGCTCCTCTATGTCTCTTTTCATGTAGTCCAGGGAGGTATGTCTCAGGTCATTCACACCAGCATGGACAATGACTGAGTCATATTTGTACTTGCCTTGGAGTGACCTGAGTGCTTGTGTTATGTGGCGGATCCTAGCTCCCGACAGGCAGCGCACCGTGACCTTCTCCTTGTTCCGCCTGGTGAGCAGGACGTCAGTGTGCCTGATGATAGAGTAACCTATTACAAGTGTATCAGGTGTGTTGTTTAGCCTTAAGGGCTGAGACTGTTCGGCACACTGGCTTTGTGAGCTATGTGTTGCACGTGTTTTGTTTTGGGGTAGCGGTTGCTTGGGTGTCTGCTTTGGAGGTCTCTGTTGCTTAGGCAGATTTTTATTTAGAGCCTCTGAGTATGTTTTTGTGTGTTTATGTGTTTGGTTTGCTGTTGTGGTAGGTCTATGTGAGACTGGAATTGTAGTGAGTGTGGTTTCCTTCTCCTCTTGACTGGTTACACCAGTACTGAGTTGAGAGAGCTTAGCCTCCAGTATGGCTATATAGTTGCATCTCTCACATGTGTTGGAATTTGTTGGGAGGAGGAGAGGTTGTCTGTGTACATGAGGCAGTTGTAACATTGCCTCAAGATTCCCAGATTCACCAGCTGGACCGGAGAGGAGATTGACAACTGCCTTTGGACATGCTAGACTAGTATTGGGAATTCCTTTATAATTGAAAAAAAAAGGGCTAATGGGGAACAAGGTACTCAAGGGGAGTTTGTGAGGGTGTAGTGCTTTTAATTTTTTATGCTGACTTATATAATTGCTTTAGTGAGCGAGTGCCAGGTAACTTAAATGCAATGTGCTACAGGTAACTTAAATGCAAAAACAACAAACAGTAACTTTCTTTCAAGTGAAACAAGGAAATAAGTACAGTAAGCAATGCAGATATCACTAGGGATCCACAGAGGCGCTGAAAAGCCGCGTTTTAGGTGGAATTAGCATTTCAGGGAAATAACAAGCATACAAACAAAGCTAGATTCAGCAGGCCTGGATCTAGTCTATGCTACAGCAAACAAGGTGTACCAATTTCAGTAAGAAACAGTTCAAATATGCAGGCACTATAAGCCTTTAACCAGAAATTCCCAGCTCAGAAGGGCAGAGTCCAGCCTCTCCTCCCACAAGATTGCAGACCACGAACCTTCTTAATGTAAAATAACTGGCCTGAAGCCCATGTGCTTAAACCAGAACTAATATACTTTCAGAATAACAGACACTGAGCCCTCAAGTCAGCAGTTCCCAACTTAGAAGGATGTAAGCTACCTGTCCTGCCACCCCAGTGCAGGCCACAAACCTTCCTAATGTAAAACAACTGGTCTGAAGCCCAAGTGCTTAATCCAAAAGACTTAGAATGATAGCTACACTTTAATCAAGTTACTGCCAAGCAGTAATAAATACAATTGAATACCTTAAAGAATGCCTGGATTAGTGCTCAAGTTATACAAACAAAGCTAGATTCAGCAGGCCTGGATCTAGTCTATGCTACAGCAAACAAGGTGTACCAATTTCAGTAAGAAGCAGTTCAAATATGCAGGCACTATAAGCCTTTAACCAGAAATTCCCAGCTCAGAAAGGCAGAGTCCAGCCTCTCCTCCCACAAGAGTGCAGACCACGAACCCTTCTAATGTAAAATAACTGGCCTGAAGCCCAAGTGCTTAAACCAAAATTAATACACTTTTAGAATAACAGACACTGAGCCCTCAATCAGCAGTTCCCAACTTAGAAGGATGTAAGCTACCTGTTCTGCCACCACAGTGCAGACCACAAACCTTCTTAATGTAAACCAACTGGACTGAAGCCCAAGTGCTTAAACTAAAAGGCTTAGAATGAGATACACCAAGCAGTAATAAATACAGCTGAGTTCTTTTAAGATGACACAAAAGCAAAATAAAGTAAGAAGAAACACAAATACAGTAAAAACAGATAATTTTTTTTTTCAGAAAAGTAGTAAAAACAATCCACATGCAGTGCAAGCTGGCACACTTGAGTATGTAGCAATATTAGTCCACACACAGTTTGAAAAAATGTGATTAAATTAAAAAGGACTAAAAGCAAGTGCAGAAAGGGTTTATTAGGTAGAATGCGGTAAAGAGATGGGACTGGGGGAGTGTCCTAGATCAAATCTACAGTGGGGCGGGCACTGCAAAAGCCACCAAATTTTAACTACAACCAGGAAGGGGGGGGGGGTGGAGAAAAGTTTCAACAAAGATGTGAGGAATCAGAGTGCAAATTATAAAACCAAAAAAAATATATACTGATCTCTGTATATTTGCAGAACAGTAAGACAACAGATATCTAAGCAACAATTTAGCTCTATAATACAGAATAATACAGAAAAATATACTCAGCTCTATATATTTGCAGATAGTCTTATAAGGCTGTCTCTCAACACGCAGGTTCCACTTTAAAATGTTAAAAGAGGCAAAAGCAAAATAAGGTAATAAAGTAGGAAGAAACAAATACAGTAAGGCAGATGAAGTGCAAAATTTTTTTTTTTTTATTTATTTTTTTTTTATTTTTTTGAGATGGAGGAAACAGAGCAGATTAAGATACTACAGGGGAATGCCCTTCCCAAGTGCTCTCTCTGTAAACTACAGAGGAGATGGGACTGGTAAGAGTATCCAAAATGAAAATATGATCTTACTGTACTCA
>NC_056745.1:1235651122-1235701122 GCF_019279795.1 Protopterus annectens
TGTGAGGGTTTCCTGGCACCATTTTTAGTATATGTATGTGAGTAGGAGTAAGGTGCCAGTCCTTGGGGCCCTAGAGTGTCAGTGAATGTGCTATGCATTGTCTTTTAGCCAAAGCCAGGGCATACTGGGCATGCCTACATGTGCCTACAGGGACATCATATGGGGTTCCTCCTCTCCGTCTTCCTGTGAGTGTGACTGTGGTGGCGTGGGCACCGGTGGGCTGTGTATCCCTTCTTCCCTGTTCTTATCCTGCTGCAGCTGTTTCTGCAGGATTATATTGTGTAGCATGGCATATACTGTAAAAAGATGTGCACATGTGGCTGTGGAGTACTTCAGGACGGCATCAGATACATCGAGGCACTGGTCCCATGTCTTCAGAAGCCCAAACACATGCTCTATGATGTTCCTAGTTTGCGCATGTGCCTCATTATAGCATTCTACCGTGGGTGTGTGTAAATTTCTGATGGGTAATATCACCACTGTTCCAGTGCATAGCCAGCATCCCCCAATAAATGGCCATGTGGGGGGATGCCCCCACTGCAGATATCTGGTACAGCTGTGATGCATGCCAGATATGGGAGTCATGACAAATGCCAGGGCTGCCAGCACACACATTCATGACGATCCCCTGGGCAGTTGGAGTGGTACCCCTTGTGGTTGATGTAGATTTTATCCTCCTCACCAGGTGGTGACTTGGTGTGTACATGAGTGCAAGATATGGCACCCAGTAATTCAGGGTAGTGTGCAACATGGTAGAAGTGCTGCTGCATATTGCTAGCCCTTGCCTCAGTGTTGAGAGGAAAATAAACGTGCTCCCTGGAATGTGGTAGCACACTAACCTGAGGTACTGAGTGCCATAGATTGTACTCGTGTTCACATCAAGGCACCATTTGGTGAGGAGGGTAGATGCTATGTCAACCACAAGGGGTACCACTCCATCAACTGCCAAGTCTTTTTCAAGGCCTGGGGCATTATCATGAATGTGTGTGCTGGTAGCATGATAGGAGTTAGCATTGATATGAGCACTAACACTGTCATACACCTACTGACACTGTACCAAACACTGTTACCTTTGCTCAAGGCCAGATCATGCCTACCAACTGTAACTGGTGGAGCCCATTGACTGTTACACTATGCAATGGATGGTGGACATAAGTCTCACTCCACCAACAGTGACCTGACAATGTGTATGACAATATTAGGCAAGCAGGTCATGTTGGGAACTGTGTACATCATATACAGAGTGTTACATCCGCTGGCAAGTGTCTGACAGTCATACTCTAGGAACATAGCACTGGGAGACCTATGCTGCAATTATACCAGTCACCAGTGGAGTTGATTATTGGCGTACCCTTCTACCTATTCCCTCTCTGCAGTTACAGCCACTGTCACTGACCTCTGACTGAGTACATTAGCAGGTGAATGCATATCAGGAGCTGTCACAGAATCCCACACAGAACCAGTTGTTATCCAGGATGGCCTAAGACACAGTCAGTTGTTGTCTGAGCAACTGACAATGACTAAATGCGAATGACTGCACAGAACTATCCTGTAGGAAATTATTCACCCCTGCAAAATACTGTAATGTCTACACACTGCACACAGTTGAGCAATTACACATGGAGTTATGGACACAGAGAGCAATGTAGCCTTTGAAGGGTCTATATTAGAACATCGAAGTTTCAAAACTTCGAATGTTCTAATATCGACCCGTATTCAGTGAAAGCTGAAAATATCGAAGCTACAGAAAACCAAATTTTCTCCTAGGGGAAGAATTCAATTGTCGATTTCTGTTGCTTTGGTATTTTCAGTGCTTTGGTGGAAAGTTACCGGTAGGGTTCAAGTAAGTGTGTGATGAGCATGGGTTAGGTTAGTTAGGGTTAGGGTGCGGGTTAGGTATGTGTGCGATTGTGTGGACATGAGGGTTTGGGCAGGTTAGGTGAGTTAGGGTTAGGGCACAGGTTAGGTATGTGTGCGATTGTGTGGTCATGAGGGTTAGGGTGGGTTAGGTGAGTTAGGGTTAGGGCGCAGGTCAGGAAAGTGCACGAGTGTGTGGATGTGAGGGTTAGGGCGGGGTAAGTGAGTTAGGGTTAGGTCATAGGTAAGGTGAGTGTGCGATAGTGACAGACCTTTGGGTTAGGGTTTGGGTTAAGGTAAGTGGATAGTTAGTGGTGAATGCATAGTTTGGTGTAGGGTTAGGTGTAAGATTTTTAGTGTATGTGTGTGGATTGCTGTTTGTTTGGTGTGCTTGTGTTGTGTGTATGTGTTTTGGAACAGCAAATTTTTTCCCCTAGGAAAAAATTTGTTGTTCTGTATGCTCGATGTTTTCAACTTTCGTTGAATAGGGTTTGATATTAGAACATTCAAAGTTTTGAAACTTTGTTGTTCTAATATAGACCTACCTTTGTATTTCAGTGGTTCGAAAGATATGGAGATGCATTCACTGTTGTGTTTGGGATGTAAATCCCAGACTATCAATGCTATACTTACAATTAACTTGTTAACTTGCAATTCTCCTATAGAAGGGGAAAGAATATTAAGGATTTTTTAGTTAAAAGTAAATTTAGTTTTCCCCTTCCCAATATTTCTAAACAGTTGGGTAGTATTGGAACACATCAGTGTGGTAGATGCAAAGCCTGTCAGTTTGTAATTGCATCTTTTCCATACATTAATAATATGTCTTTTAAAGTTCAGGAGAGTTTTTGTTGTAATTCAGAAGGTGTAATTTATGCACTTAGTTGTCCTTGTGGAAAATTCTATATTGGAGAAACAAAAAGGTTATTTAAAACAAGACTGCTTGAACATGTGAGGGATATTCATAATAAAAAAGTAGAGAGCCCAGTGGCTATGCATTTTTTAAATTTCCACAATAGTGATGCCAAAGGTTTAAAAGGCTGTGTACTGGAACAAATAAAATGTGGTAAATATGGGGATTCAAATATTAAACAACAACTGCTATACAAAGAAGCTGTATATATTCTTAAGTTTAAAACGTTGTGCCCTGAAGGTTTGAATGAAGATTTTAATTGGAAAAATGTTACTAAATTAGTCAATTGTTTAATTGTTTTAAATAATAGGTTGATTGAGGTAATAGATTTATTGATAAATGTATATATAGAGATGCATTTGTATGTTTTTTGTACTCCTTGAAGGCTGTGGCCGAGACGTCAGAGATACAATAAATTGTGTGGTGGATATACCTGTTGTTCCTTTTTTCCTTGATATTTTGCGGTTGTTCCTATATCAATGCTATACTGAATGTGACAGTCATCACACCTATCATTGTGTGCAATGGCACCCTTGCCATGTCATTACACAGGCATATCATACAACTTTAGTAGGCACACAGGTTCTATGGTACACCAATACACTTTGTAGATAACCTGTCCTATGGAGTTGATGTCACAACCGTACATGTGTAGTCTGTCTCCTAAATGCTTTGAAGGGGATGTGTATGGCTCCATATAGGAAGGTGTCAGTTCCCACTGTGTATCTCCAGCATATCCATGACAGGACTAGCACATGTCTCAACTGTTCTACACACTAACAACATCAACATGGTATGCATAGTACATGCTAAAGAGACATTTATGTAACATAGACAATACAACATACATGAAACAGGCCACCATGCATGTAAAGCACACATCTGCTGTGACACACATCATGTGCAGCTTACACATTGGGCTGCAGAACATGACAATCATAAGTGGTGTCAGGCAACTGTTGGTACTGGACAGAGGAAATATGTACATGGGTCATCTCCATCACCACAGCTTGTAGATGTGTTAGTTCCCAAAACCCTGGTGACACTTATCAAGGGTATCAGACCTTATCACAGATTAGGTATAAATGAGTATACTGAATGCCACCATTGTCCTTGTTAGCCTATTATACACATATGAACTGATGGAACCATGCACATATATTGCTGTACCTTGCTGAAGACATATTCCTGCTGACAAATGCCAGCATATAGTATCTGCTGATAACCACTACAAGTGGCATGGCAAACCAACACTGCATTACACAAGTACATGTTAACTAATATAGTCACCCTGTGCATCAGGCACATAGCTTCATTTCACTGCATTGATGGTGAGGATGACAGGGATGTGGCACAGGTATAATCACTTGCACAGGATGTTATGTAAGGGTGCAGGAGGCCTAGGCTGGCCCAAATGATTGACAGCATGTGTGTGAGTTAGGAATGGGAGCATGTAAGATGGACCATGGAGAGGTGCCATGTGTGTCTGTAGGTGACCTGCATTTGACAGTGGTGTGTGAGTGTGTACATGTACACAGTCAAGCTCAATGCTAACCCTACATGTGTGCATGTACAACAGCTTTGGACCATATATGGTAGAGTTGACAGTTCACCGTCTCCATCCCTGAACATGAGAATTGGCTCTGCCAGGTGTTGCACTGACACCTCCATGCCCATGGTCAAAGCGGTGCTAGTACTGGATGGTGACTGGTGTCAACTGGGCCTGTGTCCCCCACGGGACCTACCAGGACCATGAGCCCATGGTCTGCCACCTATTGGTGTGGACAGCACACTCCCCTCTGTAGCGCTGGATGTACTGCCACTATGGAAGCATGATTGTGCATGGCCACATGGACTCTCAGCAGATGGGGTTGCTGGCCTACATCCAGGGGTCCAATGTGCAACCCCCAACTAGATGTTCCAGCACAGACGATTCGCCATCCAAGACAGACAGTGTCTCAGCCCACCGTCTGTCCACTGCATTAGTGAACTGATCCAGGGTGTCTCCAATGTGGTGGAGGCAGTCATGGATTTCAGACTGTGCTGCATCCATAACCCTAAGCATACATCTGGTGTTCCATTCAGAATGTGCTTGTGCCTCTATGATGGCCTGAAACATGCACCAAGTGACCGATGATATGACACCTACAACAGGTGATGGGTGGACAGCAGGCCTCCTACAAGCACCCCTGTCAATCTGCCTGTGTGGGACCTTGACAGCTTTTTGGCTTTGGCCAGTGTCTGCACTCACTGGAGCCATAGTTGCCACACTTTCCTGTTCAATGTTCCCACCCACTGACTGCCTGATGTCTGTGACATCTGGGGGCTGAGTATGTGTGGGCATACAGACTCTGTGTGGTGACAATTGGGGCAGAAAAGGGATGTCTATCTCTAGGACAGATTTACCCCCTGACACCCCCACCTGTGCCTCACTGTGGCCACCATCACCATCAGAGTCCGGAGAGAGACTGACATCAGGTTGTGTGGGAGACTGACACTAGCCCCCCAATCACCTGCTATAAGAAAGAAAAAAGCAGTACATTAATACCTGCACTATTGTGTATAGAAAACCCACCAAGACTCATGATAATGAAGACCCACAACTGGATTAGCGGCCAAACATTTTTCTTCTCTGCTTTCATTCCCAAAAGACTTCCTCAGAACAAAATACAGAATCAACTCCAGACTTTTGTGACAATCACTTGAAGTAAATTAATTAAAACTTGACTAGTAATATTTACCTTTTAATTAATCAATATGAAACTATACTTGAAAAATCAACACATAAAAACCCAGTACAACAGCACACACCTTTAGGTTCACAGTTTTACAACAGAGAATTGAGAACATTCGGGGGGGGGGTCCTTGGCAAATTTTGCTCGAAATAGATGAACTGAAGTGGCAAGTGCGAACGAGGGCTCATATGCTCCCAGGGATTAATGACAGTATTTCCATTAAAAGTCTGTTGAAACTCCTAACTTTGAATAGATAAAAACTGAATACAATGCAAATATACAAAGTTCTTGCATATGACAGTTTAACCAGGAATTAAAGGTTGGTTAGTGCAGCGTTTGTTTAATTAGGTACTTTTTAGTCCTTATATTCACACAAAGGAGAACCAGGGAATTCATAAGTATTTTTATGAATTTGACTTATTTAAAAGTATAAGCAAAAATGGAGGTCTAGCCACGAACAAAATGCACATCCAAAAGTCCGTTGTAGAAATGGTAAAACAGAATATTTATTTCATAAAAAACATGAAGATGAGCGCTTTCATGTAGTATAATCTATGCTTCATCAGATAACAATAAGTACAAGCCTCTTCCCTTAAATACAAGGCTAGGCGGGAAAATCTAATTAATTGTCAAGCAATCAAAGAAGGCAGTACATCTAGAAGCATCAATTAAGTCATCATTAAAGAAACAGTGATGCATTATGCAAGATGACTCCTGTCACTAAGAAAAAACAGTAAATAATTATATTTTCATATGCTTTAAGTACCTCAACTGAACAACAAGATCTATATAATTGTACATATGTACTATTGCACAAAACCCAAAACATACACAGCAACTTCACGGAACCCAATTTTAGCTTAATTATATTACAAGCGCTCTATGTATTCCTTCACTAGGGATAAGAGTTAAAAACAAAAAACAGCTGCATTCTAAAACCTCAACTAGAACCTAAAGTCTAGTCGACCACATATATGCTTAATGCACATCACCTATAAAATAATTTCTTCAATACAAAAGTGCTGTATAAAAGCGCTATGTAAAAAGCATATAACACTGACTAACGCAGTATTAAACCCATGCGTGTAAATTCATAAAATACATATATAAAGCATGGACATAATACTAAATAATAAAATGTAACTGAATACAATAAAATAAATGCACATCTACATAAACTTATACTACCTATAAGATCATTACTTCCATATAATGCAGACGCACTATATAAAAAACTTATAACAAAGACTAATGTAGTATTAAGCATGTGCGTAAAAATGTGCAAAACCGTCTGCAAAAGACTGAGTAATAAAATGCAAACTGAATAAAATATAATGAAATATAATAAAGTGAAGAAATATACCTCTTAATAACAATATTGTAAGCGCTGTAAACTCCTAAAGGTATTTACTTAAAATAAAGTGATATACCTCTTAATAACAATATTATAAGTGCTGTAAACTCCTGAAGTTGTTTACAGGAGATCATAAGAAATAAAATTAATAGTATCCACTAATAGACCCTACTACATTCAAGTAAAGGTTTTATGGAGATATAGTTATTGAGATCTGGTGACAAATGTGCACCAAGTCTCAATATCCAATTCAACTCTGCTTTAGCCAACCTATTAACATTATCCCCACCCCTCGAATTCAGAGTAACTACCTGTAGGACTCTGAATCAAAAGGAATGATGTAGGGGATATTCCATTATATGCTTAGCCAAAGCATTGGTTTCATTCCCCTTACGAATGTCGTACACATGATTATAAATTCTGTCTTTGAGTTTTCCTTTCGTCAAGCCCACATAAAACGCTTCACATCCTAAACAGGTGGCAAGATAAACCAAATTTTTTGTGTCACATGTAGCAACAAACCTAGGGGTAAATATATACTTCATATGAGGATGACAATATTCCTGAACAGTGGTAATATAACCACATCTGTTACAGTTGTTACAGGGATAAGTTCCATAATTTAACGTCCTAGGAACAGTAATTAAGGTAGATATGGCCAAATCATTACATAAGATTCTCTTAAGATTGTCACAATTCTTATATAGAAAATGGAGTCTATCACCCACTAAGTCTTGGGTTGTACGATCCATAGTGAGAGCATTCCAATTCCGGGAGATCACCTCCTGTATACTCCTGACATCACTCGTATATTTCATGGTATATTTAATGAATTTACTGAAATTATATATATTATGGTAAACTCTGTGACTAATAGTAAAATTCTCATTGAGTATATCAGGTGTCAATGGACCCAAAACCTCACGCCTAATATCTCTCACCATGTTTAAATCATAGCCCCTGTCAACAAACAGAGACTCCATTAGGTCAGCCTCTGTCGATAAAGATTGCTGTTCTTTACAGAGTCTCTTAATTCTCACAAACTGGCTCTTAACAATGCCAGAAAATGTATGCCTGGGGTGCATACTATCATAGTTAAAAATCGTATTTTTCCAGACAGATTTCCTATATAGAGAAGAGACTATCTGTCTATAATCATTTATCTTGAGAGATACATCCAAAAAAGAAATGGATGTTCTGGAACATTCTTGTGTAAATGTAAGAAAGGAAGTATTAGATTCCATATATAACCAAAACTGATCGAACTCCATCTGAGTACCTTCTCAAATGATGAGAATTGCATCTACAAAACGTTTATAAACTCACCTTCTCAAACAAAGGGTGGTTGAACAAGTGATTCCTCTCCCAATTTAAAACAACCAAATTGGCATAGGAGTTGGCGCAGGGCGTGCCCATGGCAACGCCCCACTGCTGCAAAAAGCACATCTCCCCAAACATAAAGATTTTATTTTTTAATACCAACTCAAGTAGCTGGCATATTAAGATGTTCCTATCACTGCTATACACTGACTCACTAGTGAGTAACTCTCGAATAGATTGTATACCTAAATCATTGGGTATTGAGGTGAACAAATTCTTCACGTCTAAAGTAATAAGAAGATATTCATGTTGATCAGTGTTCAGTGATACATTTACTAAACTATCTAATAGGTGATATGTGTCTCTTAAAATGGATGGAAATAATTCTACCACAGATCTCAATAGATGCTCAACAAAAGAGGAGATATTGTAAGTAACCCAATTGTCCCCAGATACAATGGGTCTCATAGGTATGGGGGTAATGTTCTTATGAATCTTTGGCAGACCCTTAATAATTGATAAAGCAGGATATTCAATGTGAAAATATTCATATATCTCTTGACTGATCTGTCTGCACATTAACAAATCATATAAGGTATCATGCACATTGTGAATAATAGTGTTAACTTCACATAGACTAACTTCCTTGTATGTATCTTGGTCAGTCAGCATCAGAAGCATATTTGCTTTATAATCTGAAGTATTTAACACCACTACCCCACCACCTTTTATCAGCAGGTTTGATGATAATGTTACTGTTTTGTTTGAAATCATTAAGAGACTTATATTCATAAGCATTCAAATTATAATATGCAACGTTATTATTTTTGTTCAAAAAGAGAGAATAAAAATCCATCTCACAAAGTCTCAAGAAGCATTCCACATGGGAAGGCATAACAGGTATAAAGCTGCTCTTTCGTTTAAACTGGAATGACCTCATAGCATTGTCACTCATACTTGGTTGATCTGCAAATAGTAGTTAAAACGAAACCAGACGACAAAAAAGTCTCAGATCAATGAGGGTTTCATTCAAAACACCAGAACTCGCTGGAATGAAATTGAGACCTCTATTTAATAAACTGTTTTGTGCTGTATCCAATATAACATCAGAAAAATTAAAAACCAAATCAGTCAGTGTCTTGCTCTTCTGACTTGCCCGAAACTTTCCCCTGATGGTTTTCTTTTTCGTGGACCTCTGCTGTTGGAGCGTCCCCTGTTCTGATGAATCTGTTTGATTGGATAGGGCAAAAAACAAGCATTATCATTCATGGGAACTTTAGGTTTAGCCCCAAGTACTGTAGCAACTTCATTATCCAGTAAAGCTTGTTGATTAGGTGGTGGTGTATCAGTACTCAAAGAATTAGAGTTGCCACAAGCATCTGGGTGTGTCGCTAGTATAAACTCATTGCCACCTGTAAGGTTAGAGGTGGAAAAAGATGATGAATCTCGTGGAGACTGGGCCCCTGAGGATGAATTCACATTATTCACAAGTGGCAAAGAAGTAGTGGAAGGAGCAGCTTCATTGTTGGTGTCACTGGTATGTGCTCTGGGCCAAACAAAGTCCTGGCCCCGTAGGAAGTCATTATGGTCTCTCAATAACTTCCGTTGTTTTGTATGTTTCAGTCTTTCACTAAAAGCACTAACCTGCATACATATATTACGTAATCTGTTTAGACAAAAGTCAGAAGTAAAGCGCTCAGTAAGATCTTTGTATGCAGTATCAGCCTTATTCCGTAAGTCTGTCTCTAAAGGCTGAAAATACTGTATGAGCAATTTCATATAACTGAAGCCTAACTCAATATTTAAATCTTGCCATTGTTTCAGCAAGGTGGGGTGGTTATCCCCATAGGTAGGCATGCAGAAAACCCGCATGCCTCTAGGAACCACCCGAAAATGTAGACAGGCTTCTAAATGTAACCTTTGCCAAACATAACGTTGCAGTTTATATAAATCATCCTCAAAGGTTTTAGACAATGTATAAAACTCACTTAAATTCTCACCATTATTCAAAGATGCTCATTCAAAGATGAACTGAAGTGGCAAGTGCGAACGAGGGCTCATATGCTCCCAGGGATTAATGGCAGTATTTCCATTAAAAGTCTGTTGAAACTCCTAACTTTGAATAGATAAAAACTGAATACAATGCAAATATACAAAGTTCTTGCATATGACAGTTTAACCAGGAATTAAAGGTTGGTTAGTGCAGCGTTTGTTTAATTAGGTACTTTTTAGTCCTTATATTCACACAAAGGAGAACCAGGGAATTCATAAGTATTTTTATGAATTTGACTTATTTAGTATGAATTTGATTTAGTGTTTTAAGTAGAGTATGTTGTTATTAAATTTGTATAGTTCAGTTTTTAACATGTATACACATATAAGTGTGTTTTTAAACATAAGATGAGATAGGAATATATATGGTTTTGTTCATCATTTCCTGTATTATAAGCTAATGAGTTATAACTTGTTATATAAAAGTAGGCTGCGATAATATGTTGTTATGGTTACTAACAACATTGCTTAATTGATGACATCACTGGCTTGATTAGATAAAAGGCATTGGTTTACCATATTTTAACTGTTTGTCTGAAGAAGGCTAGGCAATATCCTAGCTGAAAGTGTAATTTATAATAAATAGCACTAACTCTTTTTGGTCGACTTTTATTGCGTTCCGTTTCAGTTTAACAGTTCGTTGTTTGTGGATTTTTGGTGTTTTGTACCTTAACAAATACATGGAAAAACATGTTTCACTGCCTAATTTATTTGCCTTCAACTTGCTGTTTTTTAAAAGGCATTTTAGATTCTTTGCCTCATTTAAACCAGGAGCCTTATCTGCTCTTAATTGTAACTGCCAAAGTGTTTATTTTAGCTCAACTACACTCCTGGCATTACCCCCTCTAAGATCCTTAGATACCTGTTTCAGAATGGAAAATGAAAACATTCTAAGCTGTTTACCCACAAAATTATGTTTACATAGGGCATTATTCTGACCCTTGACATTAATAGAATAAATGTTCCTTAACAAAACAGTGTCATGCTTACCAGGAGCAGGACCATGGCCTTGGCCAATACCTGATGGATCAGTGAAAAGTTAAGGGTGGGGTAATGTCAGTACCACCACATGTTGCAGCACAACAAGGTAATACATCCATATATCTCACATTTACAGTAGCTACTATGTTACTTTTATTCATCACATTCTGAGTATGAGTACATAACTGAGGTAAGCCCTAGAATGAACAAAGACCTGACACCCACGTAAAAGTATGTACAGCTTGACACACTGACTGTAACAGTATTACAGTGTTGATCACAGTAAGCTTACCTGCATGCTCATCAGCTGTGGAAACTGTGGCACCCACCTCCATGATATATGGTGTGATGGATGCCTGGGAGCTGTTGTGTGTGCTTAGGTTTGCCAGGAATTCCTCAGTGGCCAAGACTGGTTGTTCCACTGCAGGCCCTTCACAGGTGATGGCATGATCCATGGCTACATTTGCTGCCCATCGTCATGCAGAATTTATCATGTCTGCTGAGTGGTGTCGAACCTGCTCATATGTCCTGCCCTGCTGGCCCATGCCATTCACATCAAGGACAAGGTCTGCCCTCAGTACAGCTCGCTGTTTCCTGCTTTATCTCCTCCTGGACAGTAGGATGTGATGATGTTGCCTTAGTCCTTCCAGTATAATTTCATTCTCCACATCCGAAAAGGGTGCATGGTGTCTATGGCACATAATTCCTGAAAGACAATAAAAGAAGAACACATTACAGGATCTCATATCTGGACATACACTATGTACAGATCCAGCAAGGGAAAAATGGCTGGCACTATCCACTGCTTGCTCACACATCATACTCCACAGTGTGCAAACAACATAAGTGTGTGGATACAACTGAGACACTAGCAATAATCAGGTATTCCCATGTGTGCCATGACAGGCACTGCTGTATTATCATACAACCAACACTTGAGTCTACTGTGGTGTGTCTTCTGTGGGCAACTCCTTGATAATATGTCATGCGAACAATGCCACACAAATAGCAGTGTGCTATTACAACCACTATAAAGGAACAGTCCAATGAGACCAGTGTGCCACAATGACAAAAGACAAAGCACCCTTGATGTTTTGTAGTCCTGTGTAGGTGTAAGATAGGAGGAGATCAATGACATGTCATTATCACAGGTCTAAGACAGGCTTAATACTGTAATCACTATTCCCTGTAAGTCTATTCACCCATCTGCAACATGTTGTATACAAAAACAGTTACATGCCTGATGGAGTGCAGTACTCCTCTGTTGATATGTGGTGATAGTATAGTTGCCACAAAGATGTTCTCTTTGTGAAGAAAGTCCCATACAGAATGGTTACCCATAGCCAGCTGCTTGTCTTTTAAACATGCTTCCCATCAACAGGCAATTGCCTCTAAATCAATCTGTGGGTCTGAAATGCTAATTGCAGCAAACACAGCTGATTTTCACTATCATCAGTCAATGACATGCAAGCACTATAGAATATATAAGGCCTTCATGTAGATTAGGGCCCCTTTCTGATATGTTGTGTTGGACATTACTGAGGTCAGGAGACTACATTGTCACAGATGGCAGGTCTGCAGCAGACACCTTTACAAAGAGATGTGTGTGCAATAGGCTGCAGCTACTGCTGCAGGTAATAGACATAGGCAGAAAGTGTGAACACTTTGGAGGGCAACAAGCTGTAGGAGTAACTGTGTGAGCTGAGTCAACCTTTTTGTAGAGCCAGGGCCAGATTGAGGGTACCCCCTGCACTCCAATGAAGGCACATGTTTAAGGTAAATGTGTTAGGAAACAGTATCAATAATAGAGTACTCAGCAACATATTTGGTGTGTCCTTAGGCAAGATGGGGTATATATATGTGTTTATATGTCCACCATTTGGGCAACTGCCAGACCATGTACTACAGTCGTAGTAATTTGCAGTGTGTATTAGGGCAATCCTTGTTACAAGCGGGGACTTTAAATGTGCATGTTAGTTGTGCAGCTGTGGTAATCTTCACTGTGACTCTGAAAGGATTGTGTGGTGCACTCTGATATTAGTGGCTCTCATTCACAGTACCTGAGTTAACATTCTTTGTGAATGCATATTACTGCATGACGTGACAATTTATGCACATATAGTTTTTGGTATAGGGATAAGTGGTGTGTTCCTGCCTGCAGGCCTGTGACTTCCATCAGTTAAAAGCAGTCATTTCATTTGAAATGCATTGTGTGGATAAAAAGTCCATGACTCTGTCATTAATTGCGGGCTTCACAGTACTGAAAGTTCAATGGTACACAACACTGGGTTTGACAAGTTCACTTTTTATGAAGCATTTAACAGACTGAGCTAGTGAGTTACTGTTCTAGCATGTGTATTTGCAAGATATATGTGCACACATACAGGCTGTGACAATCATGTTCTATATCCATCAGTATGTGCAAGGCTTTATCTTGATGTATTTCTGCACCAGGGTCCCAGTTGGACATGTGTTTTGCCATTAATGCCTTAGCAGGTGTCTTTATACATGTTGCTGATAAAAGGGCACATTTATCTGCTATCACAGGCCTCACATCCATTATTATGTCTTTGGCTTTCTCGTGGTGTACTATTACATCAGAGTCCCAGGTTTTTCCATTATTTTTTATTCAAGTTTGAGTGGTACGGTGCACAGCTCTGCAGAAACATGCTTAATGACTGTAAATGACAATTACCATGTTGTTTTTAAAGCATCTGTTTTAAGTAAGAGTTGTGAGGTGTGGCATGTTAATGCAGTGATCTGCAGGTGCAATGGTTTTGGGTCTGAAAAATGGGAACGGGTGTTCACTTTGTAAGTGTGTATTACAATTTTAAGGAAACATATAATCAATATAGCTCTATTTAGTTGAGCTTAGCAAAGCTGCGTGACCAGGTATGCTATGCAGCATTGCTCTAAAAAATATAAAGAAAAGAAAAAGGGGAGCTAGAAAAGTGGTGAAACAGGGTGAAAGCAGGGGAAAACATAGTGGAAGGCAGGCAGGGATGTGCAGGAAGGGTGTAGGAAAGAACCATAGCTATCCATTTCTTGTACAGCAACAACTGTGCACTTTGATAGAATTTGTACATGAATTTGAACTTTCGGCCTTAGAGAGAGAGAGGTGAAGACAACATAACTAGATTGTAAAGCCAATTGGACAAACTTATGTCTATCCAGTGGGCAGGTGGGTTAAATGGAGAGTTATGTATGGGGTGATATTTATTTTGTGGGATAGGTGTCTTTTTTTTAAGCTGTGAGTAGAATGTTGGGGAAGGGACATAGGTATATGTGGGGGTGGTAAGTTTGGTAGGTGATTATGCATTTGGAAATAGAAAAGACAGACAAAACAACAGACAGGGGCAGTGTGTAACACATGAGGGGGAGAAAACTTTGGATGGGGAGGGTGTTGCAGAATCCAAGTCCAATGTGCAAGGCACACGGCAGCAGTATGACTCACGTCCCCACCTATGGGACAATCAGCACTGCTCTGTTACTGCCCCCAAGGGTGGGAGTGGTGGAGGCTGGGCACTGGTGTGAGGGTGCCTGACCGGGTTGGCCAGCATGCCCTCAATCTGGTGCAGGTGGTGGTCAAACCCATGGAAGACTATCCTGTGCTCCAAGACTGACAGCCCATCCCTGGTGACAGCTCTTCCTCTGCCACTACTCCCAGGGGGGTGTTCCCATCCCATGGGGCAGTAATACCCGATGCTGCAGGTAATGCAAGAGCATCACTGTTCTTGGTCCCAGATGTGCCATGGCCAACTGAGGCAAGGTAGGGGGATCAGACAGAACCAGCCTAAATTGCCGTGCTGTGGTAAATGAGGTATAGCAATAAGTTATGGTTAGTAATAACCAAACCACTGTTAGTATTAACAGAACAGAGCATCACTTTAATTAATCCCAATACATATTAATGTATATTATCTGTAACACAACATTAAATAACATAACATTCAGTATGGTAACAGCATGCCAGTAAGAATTAAAGAATACAGCCAACAAAACAGTAAGTTTAACAAAATATGTTAATTTTGAATCATAATAAAACATAGCAATAACCAACCACATTTTTCAAAATATAGTTACACAAATTATGTTAATATTAAATCATAATAATACCTAACAATAATAAATAAATGATGATACGGGGTGGGGATAGAGAGAAAAACATTCCATTAGTGGCATTGCAGATTATAACCCTGAAGATACTGATAATATATAGGTTCATAGGTTCATAGGTAGGTACTAGGCTATTGGCCCAAGGGCCTACATAAGCCTAGCCAACAAGGTTCCCTGACTTATGCCACCCAAGAAAGTTATTTTCCTGTGCCACTGTCGAGCAGAGACACAGAAGTGATCCCCGGGGTGTATTTCCTATTTCCCATCCACTCATCAAGAATTTTCTTGAAGAGTGTTAATGAAGAACTTTGCTTGACATAGATGGGTAGCCTGTTCCAGAGTATGAGAAGTCTCTGGGACAGGAATCTATCCCTCCAGCATGTCCTGTTTATTGTGGTGACAAGGTTTAGGTCCCTAGAGAGTGTAGCTCGGAGGGATTTCTTTAGGTGTAGCATGTCCATCAGCTCTGGGTTTGACATAGCTTTAAATGTTAGGCAGAGATCACCTCGGAGTAGACGATGTGCTATGGAGTAAAGCTGGAGCTTTTTGAGGTGGCCAGTGTAGGGCATTTTTTTTGAGGCCTGTAATCCTCTTTGTGAGGTACTTCTGTGGCCTTTCCAGCTGCTGCAGATGTCTTGTGAGCTACATTCCAAAAGGGGCATTGTACTCTATAATGGGTCTAATGAGTGTTGAGTAGAGGGGAACAATGACCTTTTTTTCCTGGATGAGAACGCTTTTATGATGAGGTGTGCCACATAGAAGGACTTCCTGACTACTGTGGTGATGTGACTATCAAAGGAGAGACTACTGTCCACCTGGGTCCCAAGGTATCTTATCACACATTTGGTGTTAAGTAGATTGCTGCCTATGTGGTAGTTCATGGGTACAGAGATTTTACCAAAGGGGATGACACTGCACTTTTTGGCATTGAGTTTGAGGCCATAGCTCTGAGACCAGGCATCTGTCTCAGCGAGGCCCTTCTGTAGGATGCCCACATCATTTGGAGACTTGACTATGGCTCCTAGTTTGCAGTCATCTGCGAACTTCATTAGCCAGAGGCCTTCTGTATTAGCCTGTACTTTAGAGAAGTAGATACCAAACAGGAGAGGTCCCAGGATGGAACCCTGTGGTACTCTACTTGTCACTGCTTTGAGGTCAGATTTGGAGTCTGCAACTTTTACAATGTGGGTTCTGTCAGTGAGCCAGTTGGCAACCCATCTTGTGATGTAGGGATTTATACCTAGTTTAGTGAGTTTAGCTATAATTCCAGAATGGGGGATGGTGTCAAAAGCCTTGGAGAGGTCAAGATAGGCTGTGTTAACCACCTTACCCTCATCTACAGCTTTGGTGACTGCCTCAAAAAAGTCGATCAGGTTCAGAAGGCTTGATCTGCCTTTCACAAACCCGAACTTGGTGGGATTCAGAGTTTGGAGGTTACCAATGTCTTTGTTTATGAGTTTCATGATGATACGTTCCATGGCCTTGCAGACCAGGCTCATCAGGCTAATAGGTCGATAGTTCCCAGGATCAGTGGTGGCTCCCCTTTGTGGAGTGGGATAACTGTTGCTGTACACCCTTCAGTGGGCACAAAGCCTGATGTGAGGCTATTATTAAACATGGTGCTTAAGTTGGGTGACAGTTTGTTCTGAAGTTCATGTAAAATGCAGCCTGAGATGTTGTCCTGTCCCATGGATGCTGTGTTTTTGGCTTTAGAGTGCAGCTTTTACCTGCATAGTTGTGATTACAGGGACTTTGCATTCTTCCTGTATAGATATTTTAGGGGGTGAGCGGGGGATAAAGTTAGCACTGAACCTATCTGCCAGGATGTTGGCAATATCACTTGGTTCTGTAATTTTCGTGCCATTGTGCTGTAACTCAGAGCAGATCTGGGTGTTGCCAATGAGATTCTTGACATAGCTATAGAATGCTTTATGGTTGTCCTTAGAATTAGTGGTGATTTTGTTTTTGTAGCTAGCTTTGGATGATCTTATAAGGGATCTCAGCTTCTTACTGAGGCTGACCAGGGAGCTCCTCCACTCATGGGATTTTACTATCTTTTGCAACAGTTTCTTCCTTCTGTTGTACAGTTTTTTTATGGCAGGGGACCACTAGACTGGCTTTCTTTTTTTGGAGGATAATGTCTTGGTTCTGTTTGGGATAGCATGATCCATGCACTTATAGAGTGCATTTTTGTAGGATTCAGCAGTTGTAACTGTATTGTTCATCTGCATGGATGTCATGAAGTTCACCACTTCTATCTTAAGAAGCATGATGTTGGCTTTGGAGAAATTTTTTACTGTGGTTTCCTTAATGTGGTGGGAGCGGGATGTGGATATCAAGGGTGATTAGCTAATGGCTGGATTGGACCAACGAGGAGTTGACTTCAGGTTTGGAACACCAGTCACACATGTTGGTAATGACTAGGTCTAGGATATTGTTGCCCCTGGTGGGAGTGTGGATAAGTTGATCCAGGGCATTGGAGTCTATGAATTCCAGAAAGCGTTGAGATAAGGAGTTGGTACATGAGTAATTTTCCCAGTTAATGGTGGGGTAGTTGAAGTCACCCATTATTAGGGTGTTTGGTTGAACCCTATTATTTTCCAGTACATCAAGAAAAGAGGAGTGGGAATCCTGGGGGATGGTGGGGGCTCTGTAACAAGCTACAATTTGGATTTCAGTTTTGCCCAGAGTTAGTTGCACTTGGATAACCTCGGATGCATTATGCTGAGCAACTAGCCTAAAGGTGTGGATATCCTTAATGAATATGGACACACCTTCGCCTTTGGTGTTTCGGTCCAGGTTACATGGCCAAAAAGTGTGGTATGAGTTATAGCCTGGTTATGCAGGGGTGCTCTCTGGAGCTTTTAACCAGGTCTCAGTCACTGCACAGATATTGATGTTCTCCATCTTAAGGAGTGCCTCAAGTGAGTGCATTTTGAGATTTAGACTTCTAGCATTGAGTAGCGTTACCCTCAGTTTTTGCTTGCCTGTTCCTGTTATGGTGGTGAATTTGTTATTTGAACCTTGCCTAAAAAAGGCACTATAGTGGCAGCAAGAGCCTTAGCCAGTATCTGAAATCCAAGGGGCGACAGGTGCAAGCCATCTGTGGCAAAGCATCGTGGTCTGTTGACCATGTCATCCCAAGCAGACAGATACTGGATGCCTTTAGAATGACACCAGAAGCTTAGCCAATTGTTGAAGTCAATCATTTTGTCCTTGTACTGCGGTATCATTCTGGGCGATGGGAGAATGCTACTCAGGGCTAGGGTCATACCTGCCTGGACTACAAGATCGGAGAGCTCTTCCATGTCTCTTTTCATGTAGTCCAGGTAGGTATGTCTCAGGTCATTCACACCAACATGGACAATGACAGAGTCATATTTGTACTTGTTGTGGAGTGACCTGAGTGTGTGGGTTATGTGGCGGATCCTGGCACCCGACAAGCAGCTGACAGTAACCTTCTCTTTGTTTAGCCTGGTGAGTGGGACATCAGTGTGCCTGACTATAGAGTCACCTATGACTAGTGTGTTGGGTACATTCTTTTGCATTATTGACTGTGGTTGAGTGGCACACTGAGTCTGTGGGCTATGTGTCATTTGGGTTGTGCTGGGAGATGGAGGTTGCTTTTGTTTCTGCTTTGGAGGTCTCTGTTGCTTAGGCAGATTATTACTGTGAGCCTCCGCAAATGTTTTTGTGTTACTATGTGTGGATTTTGGTGGTGTAGATTTAGTGAGACTATGTGATGAGTGTGGTGTTGTGCAAATGTTTACCTTCTCCCCATGACTGTCAAGTTCAATCTTGGTTGGAGAGAGCCTTACCTCCACTTTGGCTAGATAAGTTCATCTCTCACAGGTTGTAGTGTTGGGTGGTAGGAGGAGAGAGATGTCTGTGTACATGAGGCAATTTCTACATTGCCTCAAGATGCCCAGATTCATCAGATAGACAGAAGAGAACACTGGGAGCTGACCCTTGGACATGCCTGAATAAAAAACTATTTTCCTCTAGATAAGTGAGGAAAGTGAGTACAAGAGCTTTTTTTCTCTAAGCAAGTGAGAAAAGTAAGTACAAAAACTGTTTTCCTCTAGGTCATGAGGAAGGCTGAGTGCTATAGTAATTAGTAGCTTATTTAGTGCTTACAAGTTCTGAACACTTGCTGAGCACGAATAAGCAAATTTATGTGCTAAAACTAAGAATCTGTATCTGCACTAGATGAGTTACAGGACAAAAACAAGTGCAAATGCAGGCGTTCAAATCAGAAAGTTGAGAGAGATGGAAGAGATTGCCCAAATGGCCAATAACTACAATTTCTGGGCCAGAACCACTCCTTATGTGGTAGACAGGTTACCTAGTGCTTACCTCTCCCACTGATAAGCTAAAACACTTCCCTCCAACACAGAAAGGCTTGGGGGACTCAGAAGCTTACATACAGTGCTGGATACAGCTAATCTGTATCTGGAACACTAGTTACAGGAAATGCAGGAAACAGGCTTACAGTTTTTTTTTTTACGAAAAGTAGCAATAACAGTAGTAAAACAATTCACATGCAGTGCAAGCTAGCACACTTGAGTATGTAGCAATATTAGACCAAACACAGTTTAAAAAATGCAATTAAATTTAAAAAAGACTAAAAACAAGTGCAGAAAGAGTTTATTAGGTAGAATGTGGTAAAGAGATGGGACTGGGGGTGTGTCTCAGATCAAATCTACAGTGGGGCAGGCAACTGCAAAAGCCACCAAATTTAAACTACAAGCCAAAAATGGGGAGGTTGGGTGGGACAAAACAGTTTCAACAGAAATCTAAGCAACAACTAACAGTACAAACTCTAAAACAAAAAAAATATACTCAGCTCTGTATATTTGCAGATAGATTGGAAATCATTCTCTCAGAACAGGGAGACAACAGTTTCAACAGAGATCTAAGCAGCAATTAACAAACTAAAACAAACAAAAAATACACTCAGCTCTGTATATTTGCAGATAAATTGGAAAACAGTCTCTCAGAACACAGGTTCCAGCAATTAAATGTAGGCTGTTACTAACAGGTCTAATTTTATGCAAGTGAACCTTGAGTTAGATAACACACACACTGTACAAAACAGTTATACCAACTGAAGACACAGCAAAAATGGGGGGGGGGGGGCAGTTTCAACAGAGATCTAAGCAACGACTAACAGTACAAACTCTAAAACCAAATATACTCAGCTCTGTATATTTGCAGATAGATTGGAAAGCAGTCTCCCATAACAGGGAGACAACAGTTTTAACAAAGATCTAAGCAACAATTAACAAATTCTAAAACCAAAAAAAAAATGTACTCAGCTCTGTATATTTGCAGATATATTGGAAATTAGTCTCTCAGAATAGGGAGACAACAGTTTCAACAGAGATCTAAGTAACAATTAGCAAACTCTAAAACCAAAAAAAAAAATACCCAGCTCTGTATATTTGTAGATATATTGGAAAGCAGTCTCTCAGAACACAGGTTCCAGCAATTAAATGTAGGCTGTTACTAACAGGTCTAATTTTATGCAAGTGATCCTTGAGTTAGATAACACACAAGCTGTAAAAAACAGTTATACCAACTGAAGACACAGCAGAAAATGGGGGGGGGGGCAGTTTCAACAGATATCTAAGCAACAACTAACAGTACAAACTCTAAAACCAAAAAAATATACTTATCTCTGTATATTTGCAGATAGATTGGAAAGCAGTCTCTCAGAACAGGGAGACAACAGTTTCAACAGAGATCTAAGCAACAATTAACAAACTCTAAAACCAAAAAAATATACTCAGCTATGTATATTTGCAGATAGATTGGAAAGCAGTCTCTCAGGACTGGGAGACAACAGTTTCAACAGAGATCTAAGCAACAATTAACAAACTCTAAAACCAAAAAAATATATACTCAGCTCTGTATATTTGTAGATAGATTGTAAAGCAGTCTTTCAGAACACAGGTTCCAGCAATTAAATACAGGTTGTTACTAACAGGGCTAATTTTATGCTTATACTTTTATACTCTACAGGTGTGTAGTGTCAGTTTTAGGCACAGTGACTACAATTTTCCTATAGCTGATGTAACACGTACATACCTCTCAAGTTGTTAGCATGGGTCAGTATGAGTCAAGCAATAACAAATGCGGGTACACAACTACACAGAACAGTTTCAAATAATGTAACCTTATATAACTACCAAGATGTTCTGTAAGCAGATTTGGTAATACATTGCATTCCAGGTAGTCATTTCTCTGGTAATCCTGTGACAGACGGATCACACAGTTTTAATTACAGTATGAGAAATCGTGACACTTGAGAGGCATGTAATTGGCAGGCATGGGAAAAAAACCCAATAGCTGTGACTTCAGGGGACATTTGCAAATAATGTAATAATTGACTGCAGCAACTTAGTACAGGCATGCAAGGAATACAGCCATGCTGGAAATAGACAGATTTATTTATGAATCAACAATGCTGGTGAACACTTAATTGGTATTGATTTTAAATATCTGTGAAGTCCACACACAATATCTGCTCATAACATGGGCCATCTCACCCATATACCTTTTATTCCTGGGGTGAGAGAAAACGTGACTGGTACTGGCCTGTATATAACCTTGAACTGTACTATGAGTTGAGCAATACAAGTTACAGAACATTCTTTTTGCATTCTAGAATTATTGCAGTTTTATAACTGGCTGTAGTGACAGTAGAACACATATGCATGGAATACAACCGTACTTCATATATTAAAACAGCTTAGTTTTAGAATCAATAGTGCTGGTGAATACTTTTTATTGGTATTGCTTTAAAATATCTGTGATGTCCACACACAATATCTGCTCATAACATGGACCACCTCACCCATATACTTTTTGTTCCTGTGGTGGGGGAAAATGAGAGCATTATGTGACTGGCAATGGCCTGGAGATTACTTTGACCCATACTATGGGTTTAACTATACATGTTACAGGACATTCTTTTACACTCTAGAACTATTACAGGGTTATAACTGACTGCACTGACAGTAGAACATACATGCATAGAATACAACCGTACTGCATATATTAAAATAGATTTATATTAGAGTCAGCAATAGTGGTTACAACATTATTGGTATCACTGATAAATTACTGTGAAGTCCACACACAGTATTTGCCCATAGAGTGGGCTACCTCACCCATATACCTTTATTACCTGAATTAGAAGGATCGATACTGGCCTGGAGACAGCATTAGAAACTGCTATGAGTTAAGCAATACAGTTTGCAGGCCATTTGTCTTGCATTCTACTGCTATTACAGTGTTACATTTGACTGCAGAAACCTTACCATAGACAATCAATGCATACAGCTCTACTGCAATTGTTATGATAGCACAATACTGTACACCATTTTGATTACTGTTATTGATATTGTTTATTGAACTACAGTTATTATTGTTCATTTATTGCACTACAGCTCAAATTGCCCATTTATTGCAATACAGTTGTACGTGTCCATTTATTGCACAACAGTTTTTCTTGTGTGTACTTTATTGCAATAAATACTTTACTCTGTCTTTCTTATTGCACTGCAGTTAGCATAATAAACCCATACTTACTACACTCATGGCACAATCTGGCCAGGTGCTCAGCATGGGGCTCAACATTGTGAGACCCCTGAGCTGCAGTGATTGGGAGACAAGCACTCCATTATGTGTACCAGTTTTGCAGACATTCATCTTGTATTTTGGTAAGACAGTGGAAAACATATGTAAATATTTGTGGGGTATTCCTATATCTTGCCTCTTGGACCAAGGTGTCCAAAGTTCCCTCTTTCTACTTTTTGGGTCATCATAACGGTGATGACACTGCTCACCTGTGCAGGGGATACCAGTAACATTGGTGAGTTCCCTAGCCAACTGGTCGCAAGCCTCCGCCTTCCACTCCGAGCCCTGGAAACCTTCCTGCATCAACTCGGGTTCATGGTTCTTTACCAGCAGCTCAAGCATGACCCCAAACTCATGAACACCCTTTTTCTGTGCCTGAAAGCATTCATCTTCACAAGCACTGCCTGCCATATTAACAGTTGATTGAACTCCAGTAAATGGTGCAGAAGTCCTGATTATTGCACTTAATATAGGCTGTTTTTCTGCCCTTACATGTCATTGGGCAACTTTCAAAAAAGCACCGCATCGCTTAGCAGCATGCAAGCCAGCTAAGCAGAGCTAAGCAGCATGAACACTCGCACAATCGTGGTTATAGTGAAGCTTAGCACTGCACAAACATTGGTAGCCATTAGCATGTTTATGCAGTGCTTAGCATGGTTGAGCAGTGCTTAGCCGAGCGCAGCAGTGCCATATTTCTCAATTTGTTATTAAATTAAACAAAAATACTTAATTATATTACAGGCATATTCTGCCTGCTATAGACTCGAACCCAGGACGTACTACACATGAGGTCCTAACTCTACACATTTAGCTACTTGGATATTATGAAAACTAGTATACCTTCACTTATACTAGTCAGCTACCTATTAGTGTTGCTGAGCACCACACTACAGCATGCAAACACCCCTTTAAATAAATAATTAATTACATCCAGTTTCTATTTTAAAATGTCTGGCAGGTGTCAGCTATATATCTATAAGTGCCGCTCAGCTTTGCGGCATACCACACTGCACCACACAAATAACATTTCTAAAAATAAAAAAAAAACAGACATTACATGTGGTAATTAATTACATCCAGTTTCTATTTTTTAGATTTTAGGCAGGTGCCAGCTGTCTGTATGTGAGCATAGCTTGGCATTGCTGGGCTCCATGCCGTGCCACGCAAACATGCAGAAAAATAAAATAAAAAACATAAAACTTAATTATTACACATTTAACACAATTCACAGCATTTCAACTGTGACGGGGGGGCATCACAGAGAGCCTCACCCTGTACATCACATCTGACCAGGCATCCACAACCACAGGTAACCTCTATACACCTCCCTGTTCTTATGCTCTCCCTTGGCAGGGCACCATCATTAATATGCATGGATTGCTGTTGAGGGGGAGCCATGGCCATGTACATGGATACAGTCCATGTAGGCTCTACACGGTGCCTACGTAGAGTTTATTAAATTATGGTGTCTGTCTTTTTGGAGTTGCTCTAGCGAGTCCTGGCATTTTAAATGGTTACCAATAGGAATACTGAGCAATTTGTTTCATTGCATCTTTGGGTACAGAGAATACTCTATTCAGGTAACTGCCAGCAACTAACAGAACTGTTATGTAGAAAAAAAAATAATAATTCCTATAGAACATGTAGAAAGACTTTCACACCCAGGTGATTTTTTTTTTATTTTCTGTAAAACATAATACCACGTCTCTCTTTCTCTCTCTTTGTCTCTTTCTCTCCTTCCCCAACACACACACACACACACACACACACACACACACACACACACGCACACACACACACACACACACACACACACACACACACACACACACACACACACACACACACACACACACACACACACACACTGTATTCAGATTTCCAAAGTATGCATATAGTTAATTTTCCTTAAATTGTATTTGAAAGCCATCAGTTTCTCGTATTTTCTTTTTGTAATGGTTTGATGGAATCTGCAAATCTTGCATAATGAAGGGGACAAAGTTAACAACTTTAACACTTTTTACCAGATCTGCACAAAGAATCCTGCATTTTGCCAATCATCCTTTTAGAAAATGGAGTTTATCTTCTTTTTGATTAATTGTATTTAGCTGAAACCTGCCATCTCTACTATAGATATGACAATGAATGTTTTCTTTTGTTTACTGCTGTACAATGGAGACGTACGCATATATATGTAAGGAGTGTAGGGGTGTAGACCCCAAATAAGTGGTGGTTTAGTGTTTAACAGATGCCTAATTTTACTTTTAATTTATATGTTATTTACATGACTTATTTTCATTTGTTGTGTTTGACTTTCTGTTTTTTTACTTTGGTTGATATGCAAGCAACACTGACTGATGTATTTCTAGGTCTTGATGATCTACAGGACTTGAGGGTCTGGCCTTTTATGGCTGAGTTTGTACATTGGTGTCATCAAACCAATGAAATTTGCATAGACAATGGTCAGAATGATCATATTAAATAAGAAGACTATGCATTAGTTTGGGTTGCAGCAATTTTGTGATTTTTGGATTTTGTAGATTATCTTTTTGAGGCTTTGTTTTAGCGGAATTAGATTTAATTTTAGGAATTTTATTATTGTCATTACATTGGATAGGTTGTTGTGTAATTATGCATTGACAGTGTTAATGTGTGTGTGTGTGTGCGTGTGTGTGTGTGTGTGTGTGTGTGTGTGTGTGTGTGTGTGTGTGTGTGTGTGTGTCTGTTTGTGACCTGCTTTTACTTTTTTGTTGCTGTTTTTGTCTTGATGGAATGTCATATTTTATGGAAGGGTGAAAAAGCTCAACTGCCTTTCATTGATTATGACTGTCTTACAGAATGTTTCATGTGAAACTAGGTATTTCATTTATGTTGATGATATGGTATTGTTTTCTGCTCATTATGATGAAATGATACCCTGCTTGTCTTTACAAAATTATTCTGTAAAGATTTAAATTTGGGCTACATCTTTAAATATGCAAATTAACACCTTAAAGACAAATTATGTGTGTTTTTTCACCCCTCTACTTTATGTTATATAACAAGTTATTCCAACCTGCTGACTAAGTGGACTCATTTGTGTATCTGATAGTCATAGTCAAAGTGTAAATATATCCAAAGATCTAGTAAAGTTATATGTTTTAAAGGATTGTTTAGATCTGAGTTTCAGAAAATTGTTGGTTATATATTTGATTTTGGAATCATTATTTGAAAGTGGTTTGCCTTTCATTGCAACATCTGGAATTCATTATAACCTGAAACCTGTGTAGCATACCATTTTACAATTTATTGCAGATAAATTATGATATACAGTGGCAGATCCAGAATAGATACAGATGAGAGTGCTAGTGCTGACGAAACATGAATGTCAGTAGACAATTGGTATCACAAAGCCACACTTCTGGGTACACTCACCCCTCATTTTCTTATCATGTTCTGCATATTTAGAAATACACCTATAAAATTGGTAAAAGTGAATTGCAGAAAGCAAGCAAATTTTATTCAGACTGTGACCTCCCCCTCTCTGGGCCAGTAATCAAGGAGTCTGAATCCTCACCACTGACACTGGAGAGGAATGTTCACTTGGAAAAAAAAATAGTTAAACACAATATTACTAGATACAGCTCTCTGCATCAAGCACAATTTCCATTAAGAACACACAGGGAACAGACTAAGTCTGGGGTCTACATTTCTCTCTGTCTCCCTCCAGGACCCCAGTGAGACTCCCCACTGGCACAGCTGTAGAGCTGGAAACTCAGCCAAGTATCCAAGCCAAGTCATCCACCACTCTCTGTGTGAAAAAAAGTGCTTTGTGTCCCTGTTTCAAGCAGCTGACACACCCACTCTTGGAGGTTTGATTTGCGCACACACACACACACACACACACACACACACACACACACACACACACACACACACACACACACACACACACACACACACACACACACACACACACACACACACATGGGAAAGGCTGTCTATGCCCCCTTCTGTCCAAACTATAAAATAGTTACCCTACCACCACACACTTAAAAGCCAGTTACTCTAATGGACTTACAAGGGTACCTAATTATATTAAGTGAAATTAACATTAGTACAAATGATAGTCCCCCGAATTCAGCAAGCAGCCATGCAGGAATAAGTTATTCCTGCATGGCAGGGACCATTCCTGTGCAGCACGGTAGTGCGCCATGCATATATATGAAAGCACGCTGCCATGCTGTAAAATGGACACTGTTCCGTGTATGAGCACAGGGGGTGTATGAGAGCAGAGCTCTCACAATACACATGCTCCCTACATTCCAGTATTGCCATTCGGCAATTTAAAATGAGCAAGAACACTCGCAACACCCCCAACCCATCAGGGTAAGAAATCTGCACAAAGCCATAAGTGACAATCATCCCTACCAAGCCAAAAGTTGATAGAACAACAGATTTAGCAAAAGCACATAACGCACACCTCCCAATGCATCAGAGTAAGGAATGTGGACAAAGCTATAAGGGACAAACATCCCTACAAAGCAGAAAGTTAATAGAATAACAGGTTCAGCATTAGCATGGATATTCAGAAGGGTACAAATGAAAAAACAACAAATGCATTTTTATTTTTTAAATATGCAGTAAAGTTTAAGTGTAGTTGAGCGGGTGTGCCCATTGATTAGCTATGCTTAGCCCAGCTGAAACGGCATGATAAGTTAAAAAGCAATAGACATCCAGCATAAGCATAAGTGCACTAGTGTAATGGTTAGAGCATATGCCTTGCATGTCCTCACCAAAGCCATTTCCATTTTGTATGTGTAAACATTAAAAGTTTTAATTTTTTGTATATTTATGTAAGAGGTTACCAATTTTTCTCAACCAGAGTAGTGCAATAGGCCCAGATGTGAGGTGTCAGTGTAATAAAGTAGTGAAACCTCCATATAAACACAAGTGCCCCATACAGTATAGTCAGACAAGAATAAATTAATCACAGCACATTGGGGGATGTCAGGAAAGGTAAATAAATCTATATTATGTAATGAATGATGAATCAATCCCATACAAGTGATAGACCAATATAATAAAACATAAGCAATGCTAAGCATCACACAGCTATGTTGACTGGGTGTAAACATTTTGTACATATGAATATTAAGCAATGAATAGCCCAGCTAAGTGAATTTGCCCATTGGTAAGCAATGCTGAACCTGCCCCTTTAAACACTGCCAACTTTAGCTAAGCAGGTTTGCCTGTAGCTTAGCTTAGCTTAGCTCAGCATTTTCAAAACTCTAATCATCGAAAAGGGTGGGAAATTGGATGGATTTAAACCCCGTAGGTGGGAATACAGCACATAACTGGTTGTAGCTCTCTCCTGTAGGCAGTATGGCAGGTGTTAGAGATGGCATGCACTTCTGGGTGCAGCGGATGGGCATACAGGAGTCCAAGGTCATGGTAGGACTCCTGGTAAAAAAAAAAAAAGAAAATGACATGAGACTGCTGCAGGACCAGTACCAGGGCTCCCAATATAAAGCAGAAGCCTGGGAACATCTCATCCATGATCTCACCAGTGCCACTGGTATCCCTTGGACTGGTGAGCAGGTCCGGCACTAGTATGCTGACTTGAAACAAAGGAAGAGGGCGCCCTTAGAACAGTGGGACCAAGAAGCAAGAAACAGCGGAAATGTCCCAGCAGTGTGTAAGTATTCATAGCAATAATTGTTTTCCAAAGTCCAGCCTGTTTATGTGATGGATAGGTATGCATAAATGTTTCTCTATTTTCATTATAGCTGCAGCTGAGTGGGCTGTGAACCAGGAAACCTTTGCCAGCAGGTTTCAAAGGCTGCATCCCGAGGCTGGTGAGTAACAATCCTGCTTGTAGTAGTCATACCAAATAAATATAAAGGAGTAAAATGTCAACTGGCACTATAAAAATGTGTATGGTTTGTACTGAATAAACAAGACAATATGACAGTAATAGTCCCATATTGGTCATATGTAAATAAAAGTGTAACTGTCTGGCAATAAAGTTCTAAATCCTAGACTGGTTGTGTTTAATCTGGTATTGCACGGCCACACATGTTGCATTCACTAAGATCTGATATGTGAATAGTACTGTTGTGTCAACTTTTTCTCACACTGTGCTACATAAAAAATATGTCTAGGAATGTTTGTATAAGAATGTTGTAATTACAAGGTCAGATTGTACAACCAAGAGAGACTTAGACAGAAAACATGGAAAGAAGACACAGCACTTTCTAAATAACTCACTCTGATGAAACATAAATTGTTGTATTTTTAGCACACACAGCCATGTTTCGAATCCCAGGAGTGGTAGTAAGCTGTATGTATAATCATACCACTCAACTGTACAGATCCCTGAAATAAGACACAGCACTTTCTAAATAGCTCACTCTGATGAAATACACATTATTGTATTTTTAGCGCACACAGCCATGTTTCGAATCCCAGGAGTGGTAGTAAGCTGTATGTATAATCATACCTCTCAACTGTACATATTTCCACAGAATGTCCAGATTTTTGCCTCATATTTTTGGCCTGTTCCTCTATTTTCCTGGCAAATCACTGGGATGATCTCAGGATTGTAGTCACTAAATAATGACATACATTTGAGTTTCAGACTTCAGATCCTTCACAAAATGTATATTAAAACAAATCCTGTTACTCTTGCAACATTCTAAAAGTTTATAAGGGCAATATTTAAAACATGTCCTTATTTGTGCCCCCAGTTTGTCAAGCTTTGTACAGATATTTTGCATTAAGAGGTTGAGAGGTATGTGTAAAATTTTAACTAGGAATCTTAGAATATGTGTAGAAACAGTCAGGTAGTATTAACAGACATTCCCTCCACAGGTCTACCAGGTAAGAGAAGTAGAATGTAGCTATAAGACACTTTAAGTATACACTGTGTAAAAACATACCACTGCCCAAATCAAGGCCATAGGGTATTGTAATAATACCTGTAGAGGAATGATTAGAGCAATGATCATTAAAGTTGTGAGTACTGCAAGGATATACACGGTATCCCCACACCACCACCACCATATCTGCAACAATAATCCAAACATACAAATCAGTGGGTATGTTTTACACCAAACCTACTATTGGGACATAGGTTCTATTGTTCAATATTGAAATGTGTTTCTATTAATGTCCCATGTTGAAATACTATCATTGGTGGCCTGTTGCTATCAGGTCTATATCATATGAGTGAATCGCACAAATTGCGTACGCTCATAATATCAAACGTACCAGACCTTGAAGTGATTTTCTGAGATTGCGGTACAGTGAAGAGTGGGATATTTGCTCTTTCCTCACTGCAGTGCGATCTTGGAGTTGGAATATATATTTAACAGGGGGGGTGGGGGGTGCAGCCCTCCACAATAGGAAGTTTGAGGTCCGGAACGTTTGATATTATGAGTGTTTGCAATTTGTGCGATTCGCTCATATGATATAGACCCGCTGCTATCAATGTAACCTGCATGCTGTTGTAATGGCCACTGTGGCTCCATATATGCATGTGTTCTTTTTGATATGCAACTATTCCAAATCTGTTGTTTTGGGTTAATGGGAATATCTATGCATGCTGTTATAACTAATCCTGGATTGTGCTGACTATTACTAACCCACATATGTTCTAAAACTGCAACACCATAGCATGTTTGGGAAGGCTGGTCCCAGTGGACCCACCTCTCCTACCTCGTCTGGCCATAGCAGTGGGCCCCAGCACATCTGGGAACCACTGCAGGACCTCCTCATCTGCTGCTCCTGCACCACCTTTGGGTGGAACTGCCTCAGGGGATAGGGCTCTGTGGGCGCGGACAGGATACTGTCACCCAAAGCCAGGTCAAGGGGGTGGTGCGTAGTGAGCTCCAAAAGGAGTTTGGAGATCTGCTACACCAGCTTGAGGGCTGCATGGCACAATTAGAGGGTCAACCTGCCCCTCCTGCTCAGCCCCCAGCACAGCCACCTTTGGGGCCATTAAGGTGCAGTGGTGACTGCCCATGGGTCGGGACCTCCGTCCCACTGTTTCCATTTGGGGGCTCATGGGCTTCCGATTTCCAAACACCCCTCCCCATCCAAGGTGTTAACCCCCCACATGTGTCATACACCTCCCCTGTATGCTGTCTTGTCTGTCTTTCTACCCAACCTACCTCCCCAAATATACCTACTATCCTTTCCCAACATCCCACTCTCACCTTAAAAAAAAAAAAGTAAAAAAAGAAACTACCTATCTATATCAAAAAAAGCTCCTCATTAGCACTCTTCAAGGAAAATCTTGATGATTGGATGGGAAATAGGAAATTCACCCCGGGGATCATCTCTGTGGCTCTGCTCAACAGTGGCACAGGAAAATAATTTTCTTGGGTGGCAAAAGCCAAGGTACTTTTTTGGCTAGGCTTGTATAGGCCCCAGGGCCAATAGCCTAGTACCTACCTATGAACCTATGAACCTATGAAAAAGGGCAATCTGTCCCCCCCCAAAGAAATTTGCCCTATACATAGCTGTCCATTTCACATGTGTCCAGTGGACACATGTAATCTGGTCTAATTGGCTTCACAACACATTATTGTTGTCTTCACCCCTCTCTTAGGGGTTTGAGTATCCAAATATACCTCCAAATTCAGTATATATGCACAGTTGTTGCTATAGAAGAAATAGGCAGCTATGGACATTCAATACACCCATTCTGCACATCACTAGCTACTTTCCCTACTGTCTTCCCTCTGCGTGCCCCCTTTTTCACCACTTTCCTATCACCCCTCTTTTCTTTTCTTTTAAAGTAATCAGGGTGGGGGTAAGTGGGAGTAAGCACTTTTAAGGAATAGTAAGTGGGATTAAGCCTGTTTGCATGGCGCTAAGCAATGCCTACACAGATTAAGCACTTTTAAGACTGTAAGCATAGTTAACTGGAAATTAGCATTGCTTACCACCATGCAAACTCACGCAATCTCACTTATAACTGCTTAAAAGTGCCTCAATGGCACTGCAGCACAGTCATTCAACAGTAGGGAAAATGTATTTATATATGTCTATGTAATATATATATATATATATATATATATATATATATATATATATATATATATATATATATATATATATATATATATATATATATATATATATACACATATATATATATATGTATATATATATATATATATATATATATATATATATATATATATATATATATATATACATATATATATATATACACACACACACACACACACACACACACACACACACACACACACACACACACACACACACACACATATATATATATATGTATATATATATATATATATATATAGATAGATAGATAGATAGATAGATACACACATACACTTACAAATATAAAGAGAGTATATTTAGAGGGGGCACAGAATATCAAACAGCCATTATTCCTACAGTTGCCATCTTTTCAAATGGCCAGTGTCTGATTCTTACCTACAAATAAGAATTATTGCATGAAACATATACCCACACACAGTGCAAAGGACATGACACCACAAAGTTTGCATACATATAAATGTTTATTTGTTTACTATTTCAGTTGTTTATGCCATTTTGTATAGCATTTAGGTCTTTGAAATACATAATAACCGATTAATGCAACTCTCAAAGAAAACATATGATACAGTAATCTGCAAAAATAACATACTTTGCTGTCTAGGCTAAAGCCTTCAAGTAGTACAACAGTAAAAAAACACACTTACCTTGAAGACAAGAGTCAATCAACACTTAATTACAGATGTAGCTCAACAGCTCCCAATTAGACATTTTAGTCAACCCCCTAGGGGGAAAAGTATTGATTGTCACAATGTAAATGTATCCGTTACATAACAATGCTTAACTTAAAATGTCACTATCACACTGACAAACAGAACTGTGTGCAAGAGAGTAAGCTGTAGCCCACCACTGTTCCCATGGAGAAACTTATGAAAATGTACAGCCATATACCTTTATGTTTCTTATTACTGATATTCCTCACATGTTGTAATAGCCTAAGTTAAAAACATGTAATACCCCTCCCCTATAAAATGTCTTACAAGGGCATATAACTGTGTTCTCTATACACTGACCTCCAGACTGCACAGGGTCACACTTGTTTTGTCCATCTGTAGTCCTCATATATAAATATATATATATATATATATATATATATATATATATATATATATATATATATATATATATATATAGATCCTACCTCACAACTTGTGTGAGCGTTCACAACATCACTGGAATGAGAGCAGGAATGTCAGCACTAAATAATGATAAACCATACCTATCAACCTCTTACTGCATAACATCTGGACAAAGCCTGGTATATAAGTGGAGGACAGAGGCTGAAACACAGTGTCATATTTGAAATATTACTGGTATACACTGTGAAAGTTGCTGGTGTTACAGGATTGGTTACAACATGCCCTTACTTGGGAATATGAAGTCAGAAACACAAATGGATGTTGCCATGTACTCATAGCAATCAATGGAGAGAATGCCACTGATATGTCATAACAGTCAATCCTCTGGCCATCATGTGGATAGGCCCACAGTTGAGAGCTATGCAGACAGACTGTATTCCATGCAAAACTAGCATATACACACAGACCCTGTAAAACTAGCAGTATTCAATGCATATAACAGCAATACTCACACACTGTCCCTAGGTCTAGAACCTTATACAAACACGTAGTTGGCTTGTGTCCGCAAGTCTTGTTGCAAGAGGTATTCCTACCTGCTGTCTGTAACACTGCTGCCCCCACACATGAAGGATGTCTTCCATACAGGAAAGGTAAAGAGACAATGCCCACATGATGTAGTTATTTATAGTAGTGGGTTGCTATGACATTGGCTGTTGGAAGAATTACTCAGCTGCCTGCATGCAGTTAGCAAGGGGGAACAGCAATCGGTGCAGAGGCCATCACCTGAACATGAGCACCACCTACAAAAGCCATGCTTCAACCTATTCAAACAACCTTGATTCCAATAGTGGAGAGAGAGACAGACAGACAAACACACAAAAAAATTAAAAACCACATAAACAAAACCTAAAAATAAAAAAAATAAGAAACAAGAAGACATCCTGTACATAGAAGGAATCTGAAGATAAACCAGGTATGTGAAACTTGTAAGTATGTAATTGAAAGTAGTACTTGCTCTGTAATACTGGGATAGATGATTATTAAAGATATATATGTGCCATCAATACTTGCTGTAATGATGTCCTGCTTAATAAATGCTATGGCCATAGCATCTGGCTCTGTCTGCAGTGGGCCATACCTGTCAACTGTGCAGATCTTCACAGAATGTCAGGATTTAGCCATCATAGTGATTGTTCTGTTCCTCCAAATATCTATATTAGTCTGGCAAATAGCTGGAGATAGAAGTAATGACAGACACATAAGTTTCAGACCCCACCACCTTCAGAACAGTCATGGTGATGTGAAATGTATCATGTTACAAACTTCATAGGTTTGTAATAGGCATATCTACGATCTGTCCCTGTATATCCCCCCTACTGTTAGGCTTTGTCCACATGTGATGCTCTAAGAGGTGGATAGGTTGGGTCCCGGATGAGGAGCCTGGCACACCCTGGGAAAGGACAGCTCACATATGGAAACCACTAGAGTGTCTGTCAAACAGTCGTGTCTGTGCCACTGCTAGGCCAATTAATGGGATGTTGCCTGTATTCATATGTTACCTGTGAATATGAGTATTATACATGTTTGTATTTCTAAATGTAGGATACCTATATAGGGCATGAGCATAGTAAAGCACTGCTGCAGATGTGTGTGTTAAACTGCATGTGATATATTGAATTAATAACATTCAACTGTACAGTGTTTTGCTGGACAATGTTCACAGATGTGACAGATCTCTGTAGTCACTTACACATATACTTGTGTTATGGCAGCTATATTAATACTTTATCAAAATTGACTTCCCTGTTTTGTCACCCAGTGATATGGACCAATAACTAGAAGTCCTGGTATAACAGGTTGAGGCATATGATTGAGCTGCAAGACTGTAAATACAGTGTGCCATAATGACATAGAACACAAATGTATACCAGGTATCCTCTGAGCATGTGTATGCATGCATATGTTCAGCTGAAATGCACAGAAGTAATAACATGGGTCACAGGCAGTCCAGAAAATAGGATGTACATGTTGCACATGTGAGTAATACCATTGTCACTGCATACAACAAAATAAAATGTGTACTGTCACTGATTGTTGCATTGCCATGACACTGATGTGAGTACTACTGTAGGCATGCTTATAATATAGTAATCAGAGAAGTGTTCAACTGTGCTATGACCCACTGTCCATGCCTACCACTGACAGTTATATCAACGCCCATATACACTGGATATCAAAGTGTACAATCTGCTGTTGGACTGCCAGATCTGTGTGCTGTATGCCAGTGAGACCACAAAAAGTCATTTCAAAACATTTCTCAATTCAGATATGACCCATAACTTGTACAATTCAATTGAAAAAGAAACAAAGCTGTTTCATGCAAGATGAGTAACCATTGCCAAGTGAAGATGTGATATGATGTTAGAGTACAAACCAAGACAAATGGATGCTGTAATCATCTCAGAAAGTGTTTACACAACATATCAGTGTAAGGGTGTGCACACACATTCAACTGGCTTACTGTACTGAGTATTAATTCCCATATGTTTCCACAGGACAGGTTATGTTTCCTATTGAACTGACTAGGCTATAGGATACATCACAGGTGGGGATTGTGTTGACATGTGCTTTTGTGGGGTCATGTTCCAATTGCACAAGTACCATGCATTGTAACAGGGGTGTGTACACTTCATATCCACTGTAGCTGTATGGAATCAGCAGTACCTGACCTGTACAACCATCCTAAACCAACGATAGAGTAATCCCCCTTGGTAGACAGCACCAAGACACAAAGCACATAATAGGTTGCTATAGTGGCTGCACAGGGACAAGCTGCAGACTACAACTTGGAAGCAAGTGCACCTCTATCTGAGCAAGCATGTGGGTTCACAGGTGACTTCCTGTAAGGCTGACTGTGACTAGAAATCAGACATATCCAAACCACCAAGGCCAATTGCAACCATGTCTCCACATATGTACACAGTCTCAGAGCCAGCAACACAAGTCAACATGTACTGGGGGTAAAGCACACCTCATACACACATGCCATGGATACAGGCAACCTGCATCAGACAGGCTAGGTGGGAACAGTGGCACCCTGTCCACAACATTAGTACAGGGGATATATACACATCAAACACACTCCTACCAGCATCACTGGTGAGCTTGGACATAATGCCGACTGATGGCAACAACAGCAAGTCTCCATGGGGCATGAGATCATCACAGTTTGCCTTCTACATGAACACAGGCATGTTCTCACAGTTCCATCACACTACAGGCAAACACAGACATGTCATCCACACACCGTCCACATATTTGTGCCTACTGAATGGCACACAGTGACAATTATCCCACTCCACAAAAGGGGAGCCACCACAGACCCCGGGAACTACTGCCCCATTAGCTTAATGAGCCTGGTCTGCAAGGCCATGGGACATATCATCATGGACCTTATAAACAAAAATTCCAGCTTCACTCCATCGCATATCACCTACTCAAAGGCAATCTCTGCCTAACATACAAAGCTATGTCAAACCGAGAGCTGTTAGACATGCTCCACTTAAAGAAACCCCAATCTCTCCAAGCTACATGCTCTAGGGACCTAATCCTTGTCACCACAATAAACAGAACATGCTGGAGGGATAGATTCCTGTCTCAGAGACTTCCCATACTCTGGAACAAACTACCTGTCTATATCAAACAAAGCTCCTCATTAGCAGTCTTCAAGAAAAATCTTGATGATTGGATGGGAAATAGGAAATTTACCACGAGTTTCACCTCTGTGGCTCTGCTTGACAGGGGCACAGGAAAATCATTTTCTTGGGTGGCAAAAGCCAGGTTACCTTTTTGGCTAATCTTGTATAGGCCCTAGGTCCGATAGCCAAGTACCTACCTATGAACCTATGAACATGCAAAATGGCCACTGTCATCCCTCTACACAGAAATAAATGGTGAATAGTGGATTATGCCAGTAAGTGTCCAACACTGGGGGGAACTGGACAGGTCATGGCCAGGAGTGTAATGCAAGATGTCAAAGCCATGATAGCTTACAGTGTTATGGTATAGTCTGGATTATTTGCAAGTAACATCCACTGTTGATGTTCACATGGACAACCGTATGAGGTCCTTTAACCTTTTTTCCTGTTTATGTCTTCCAGATACAATGTCCCAGAAATGTCTCCCCACATTTACAATCCTTGAAAATGAGGCAATCATCCAATACCTCATCATACATCATGCCATACTATTCAGCCGCAGGGCCCAGGATCTGCAGGAGAGGACCAGCCTGTGGAACGAGCACATCCACAGGGTAAATTATGTCAGCATGCACAACCAAACTTATGAGCAGGTGCGGCATCATTGCACAGATCTGATCCACCACACCCATCAGCATGCTGCTGCAGTTAGGAGGGACAAGCTAGTCACAGGTGGGGGTCATGCTATCCAGCCTCCACTGATACATGTTGAGGAGCTCCTTGCCAGCCTTGGAGTACCCGTCAGCCAGACAAGCCAGCAGGCTGAAGACAGCATTGTGGAGGTGGGTGCCACCCACACAATGGATGAGGAGTGTGCGGGCAAGGCCCCAGGGCACATTACTAGACCACTGTTGCTTATCCATTCTCATCTGTAAAATATCTACATGCATATGTCAGATAAGATAGTCTGTTGATGCAGTGTAGTAATGAACAGATGTGCATAATGTCTAGTATTGTGGGTTTGTACTGTTGATGTGCTGAAATGCTGCTCCCACCCTGTACCAATGCCACATGTGTAGCTACTGACATTGCTTCTCTCACACAACTATTTAGGTCCCTCTGGTATACAACTGGGGCAGTAGCCTGCAGCTGGTGAGTATGGAGTTGTTTTGTTCAGGTTTGCCAATACACCAGCCATGTTATGGCCACACTGTTAGCCATGCACACATTTAACACACCTACCCATAATGCATGCTGTACATGTTCACTTATTGTTGGTGTTAACTGCACTGCATCACAGTGGTCACCATGGTGGCATATCTAAAGGGTATGTAAGAGTCCTGCAGTATACCTAACAACCTGTCAGTGCAAGATGTGTCGACAGAGATAAACATAATGGTGGGACAAATGCCTACAGTAGGGACATGTCTGAAACATTACCCTTATACAGTGACTACAGCAGTGTATACACCACTATTACAATGGCAACTGTTTCTTATATAAACAACGACAAACCATAATACCACATTCCACACCTTTTACAACTTGTAATGTGATCCTAACATGAGCAATGAATGCGCAATATGAAATCATATGTTAGGACAACAGATATTGGGAATATATACCTTAACACATACTGGAAGCATATGTGTGCACACACTTCAAATAACATATTATGGAAGCAGCTTGTGATGCACTGACAGCATTCACTTTTCTTGAGTACAAATCCTCCATCAAGTACAGGGCCTCAATTTCACACCAAGTAATGGTCTGCTGTCCAAGAAGTATGTCCATGACATTTGCCCACTCACCTGCAACAGATGCAACCATGGCTTGCAGACATTTTACAAACCATGAAATGGATCCTATATCTGAAAGGTAGCACTCAGGAGTGGGAAAAGTAGCCTTACCTCACCATTGCATATACCATGGGAAACAGCGTAGACAGTCATGTATGTGTGTATGAAGTATGGGACAACATTGATGTAGAAAATAAATAAATGCCCATCCAAAACAGATGACAAAACATGTTGCAAACTGGTCATGGAGGCTGCCCAGAAACATGCAGCAACACTGAGGGACTTGCAGGAATGTCTAACAAGTACTGCCTAGGCAGTACCTGTGTCAACAAATGCCTGGTTTCTGCGTAACTGTGGCCTGTGGGTTAGGGTAATCGGATGGAAGAGCTGTCTCACATGATACATCATCCAGGGCTCTCTACAGGTAGCATAAGCATAGCATCAAGTCTCCCAAAGGCATGTGTTGCAATGTGTAATGGTATCATGATACCAAGGCTCAAACCTACAGACAGTATTCATAAAGATACATGTGGTGCACAAGCAACACCTCACTCCACCTCAGGGTCACCATTCTTAATTTTTAGCTTGCTGGTGCCAGTGTACACCTTTAGGTATGCTGTTCATTAGCTGGAACTAGGCTGGTAGACATGGTGTTTGGAATTTGGAACACTGCAAAATAACACTCATGTGTGGCCCATAGTTGTCAAGCATCTGCAATAAGGCTGAGGATGGGGAGGGGTGTCAGCTTGAAATGCAACAGTGAACTGAAGCATACATCCAGAGCTTGCTATGAATGGCTGTATCTGAACACAGTCAAGGTTATGAATTGTACCAGACATAACCCTGACTCAACAGCAATAGTGAAGCCACTGTGTGACCTCCAAGGGCTGTGCACATGAGCCGACCTTGCAATCTGGCAGAGTTGGGGGACATTTTATTTATTTATTTATTATTGTTTGTTAACTGGGTTAGTCCAGCTGAGCTTGTGGCCCATTTTCAGTGGAGACATGAGGATAAAAGCTCCGGTACATAGTATAAAATCAGAGATTTGGAACATTACAAAATATAAAATACAGCAATTTGCAACATTACAAAATATAAAGTACAGAAATTTGTAAACTTACAAAAGGCAGAATTACAGAAAGTTGCCACATTACTAATAGATAATGTGAGTTTCATATGTCAATATTAGTCTGTACAGGAATAACAGTTTTACAATAATATATACACTGCTTTGCAATTAAGAGGATGTCAGTTTGAAAATATGTGTAAGATAGGCCAGAGGCTCGCATGCAAAAAGAAAAAAAATTTTTTTTTGGAAAGATGTACTGAGAAAGACCTATGTCATTTTGTTACATTTGGCAAAGAAAATATGTTTTAGGTGTGGAGTTAGTAGTGTGGGTGTTTTGGGTGGGAGCATGTGAAGGACATTCCCATTTGGAGGACAGATGGGAGAGAAGCATGGATTTGAAGTTGTTATGGTTTGGTATGTTGCGTAGTGGTGTGGGAGAGTGTTCCACAGTTTGGCTATGGTGTGGGATAGTAATAGTTGGCCAGGTAGATGTAGGGGTTTGTGTACATGTAGGAGGTTTTGGCCTTTGGATCTCAGGGTGCGGCTAGGTGTGTAGGGTGTTAGAGATTTGGCAAGGGAGAAGCATTCTGTTGGTTTAAAGATGAGTTTGTGGGCTGTTGTAAGTTGTAGGTATTTTAGTTGGTTGTGGAGTTCTAGCCAGTTTAGGGTGTGAAGGGAGTGGCAGTGATGGGAAGAGTTCTTAGAATTGGTTGCAAATTTGCAGATTTTGTTGTAACAAGCTTTGAGTTTGGAATGGAGGCCAAGTTGTATGATGGAGAATAGGGGAGCACCATACAAGAGAGAGGGGAGAATTAAGGTATATGCGAGGGTTTGACGGGAGGAGGGAGTAAGGTAGCAGTTATGTTTGTAGAGGAGACCAATTTTCTGGTGGGTTTTTTTGATTGCAGAGAGGATGTGGGAATCGAATTTAAGGTTTTCATCAATGGTAATGCCAAATAGCTTGGTACTATGAATGATTTCTAGAGGGGAGATATTGTGGCTTTTGATGAAAAATTGGTGTCTGTTGAATTGGGAGGTTTTGGTGGGAGTGAAAATCATTAGCTTTGTTTTGTTGGCATTTAGGGCTAGGTGATGGGATTGCATCCATGATTCTGTTTTGGAGAAGGCTATTTGGGTATTGAGTAGAAGTTTGGAGGGGCAGGAGGCTGAGCAGATGATGGTGGAGTCATCAACGTATTGGATGACTGAGGGGTCAGGGATGGAGTGGTGGAAGTTATTGATGAATAAGTTAAAGAGGAGTGGGCCCAGTACTGATCCTTGAGGAACTCCTGTGAGTGTAGGTAAGAAAGGAGAGGTTGATTCTTTCCAATGTACAGCCTGTTGGCACATGGAAAGGTAGCTGGAGAACCAGGCTAAGGTTGAGGGAGATAGGTGCAAGTGTGAGAGCTGGGACAGGAGTTGGAATGGGAGATTGTGTTGAATGCCTTTGAGACATCAAGAAATAGAGAAGATATGTATCTGCCGCTGTCACATGCTAGGTTGACTGTTTCAAGGAAGGAAAGGATGGCTGTCATGGTGCTGTGGACGGGGGAGAAGCTGTACTGGGTGGGAGAGAGGTGCTTGTGCTGGGTTAGGTAGGGCATGAGCTGGGAGTCGATGGTTTTCTCCAGAATTTTAGAGAGAGGAGAGAGTATAGCTATGGGTCTGAAGTTGGTAGTGTCTGTGTTCTTACCACCTTTGTGGAGAGGGATTGTGAATGTAGGATGCCAGATGGTTGGTACATAGGATTCCTGAATGGATCTATTTATGAGAATGGATATGGGATAGGCTATTGATTTGGCTGATATTTGAAGAAAATCTGCTGGAAGTTTGTCACGGCCATTGTCATGGTTTTAGCTTTTGGAGTAGTCTTTTTATAGTGTTGGTGGAGACAGGTTTAAGGGAGAACAGGGAGGAGGATATGGGTGAGAGGGGGGTTGGGGGGTAGGGTGAGGGGGTAGCATTGGTGGGTGGTTTGGGGAAAGTGGAGGATGAAAAATGTGTTGAATTTAGTGGCTGTTTCAAGGCTTGAGAGGTTAGGATTGGGGCAGGGGTTGGTATTATTACTAAGCTTGAGTATTGAGGAAATGGACGTCCAGAATATCTTTGGGTTGTTTGAGTGCTTGGATTGCAGATTGCAGTAGTAGTTTTTGCAATCTTTTGTTATTGATTTTTTGGCTATGGTACATAGATGTTTGTATTCTTGGAGAGTGCTGGGGTTTTTTGTTTTTGGTACAGTTTCCACTTTTTGTTTTGTTGATTCATTATCAGTTTAGTTTCTTGTGATAGCCAGGGGCAGGGATTAGTTTTGATGCATTTGATTTGGAGAGGGGCTAGCTTGTTAAGTAAGGTAAGAAAAGTATGGTTAAAATATGAGACAGCGTTATCTAGTAGAAGGCTTTTTAGTGGAGACCAGTCAGTAAAACTAAGGCATTCAGAGAAGATTTTGGGGTTGTAGGAAGCTAGGTTATGGGATTGCTTGAATAGGTGTTGTTTTTCTATGTGAGAGGGTAGGCGGTCTGCGAAGGCTGGTAAGTGGTTGCTTAGGGGGTCTGGAATTATACCAGGTTTGGAGATATGGTTGGGGTGGGTTGTTAATATCCAATCTAAGATGGTACCAGAGGTACCATCTTTATTTGGCCTGGTTGGGAGGTTTATTAGTTGGGTGAAATTATAGAAGTTGATTCAGTGAGTTGGGGTGTCTAAGAGGAATGGGGCCCAGTTAATATTTATGTCACCTAGAATGTAGGTTTCATTTTTGATGTTTGAGCTAAACCAAGAGAGGATGTCTTCTAGAGTTTTGGTATTGTATCCAGGTGGGATGTAGATGGAGCAGATGCAGATGAATTTGTAGTTGTTAAGTTTTAAAAAGTGCACAGTCATTTCTGCATTGGCAAAAGTTGGGATGGGGTTGGTCAGTGGAGTAAAAGTGAGAGTGGAAGGGTAGATAATAGCTATGCCACCTCCTTTTCTATGAGGCCTATCACTGCATATGATATGGTAGCCTGTGGGGAGGATTTCATCATCTCTGATGGTGGGTTTAAGCCAGGTCTCAGAGACTGCAGTTATGTCTGGCTGGTTGTGATAGAGCCAGGCATGTAGGTTGGGGTTTTATTTCGGAGGCTTTGTGTATTTAGGGTCATGAAGCGGATAGCCTTGAGTTTGTGTGGTTTGGATTTTGGGTTAGGGTGGGTAATGCTGGGGCTTGGAACTGGGTTAGGGTGGATTTCACCTGCGAGAGAGAGTGAGATATGGGGGAGGAGCTGACTGAGGAGTAGAGAGGATAGAGAAATATGATTTTGCTGGGGAGGGTTTTCTTTGAGAAAGCAGTTAGAATAGGGTGAGGCGATGGTGGGGTGGGGAATATGGTGAGTTTGAAAAGATGGGATGGGCTGGAGGAGTAGAGTTCTGGGGAGATGTGTGAATATGGGTGGGATGTATTTGGGATGCCTGAGGTGGTGGTATGTGTAGTTAGAGGTAGGTGTGTGTTGGTGGGGAGGTTAAATTGGGCAATATAGGTTAGGGATAATAGAAGGGTAGCTAGTAGTAGAGTTTGTGGGGTGATGGTAGGCATTGTTGTAAGGGTGTGTGAGGAGTGGTGTGTGTATGGGAGAGGGTGGGGTGTATGTGAATTGATGTGTGTATGGGAGTGGGAGGGGTTTGGCATAAGGTGTTTGTAACTGGTGTAGGTGTTGAGGGGGTGTGGTGTGAGGAAGTATAAGTGTAGGTGCATTGGGTTGGGTGGGATTTGGGGGTAGGGTAGTGGAGTGGAGTGAGCCCATATGGAGTGGGATAGAGCAAAAGGAGATAAAACAGCAGAAAAAAGTATCAGCAACTGCTGTTTAAATAATAAGGTAAGCAGTGGTAATTATATGAGAATATATAAGGGAGAAATATTTAACAATAGTTAAATGTTGATGCTTTAATTCAATTATTTTGTGCTATGTGGGGGGGTTATTACAAGCCTTTTTGATAGTATTAACTGGGATTTGAGATATTCAGTCAGTTTCAGAGAAATGAAGCCATACTGAGATTAATGTTATACTGGCCTTTGGTTGGTAGGTGCTGCTACCTAGTGGTAATAGGAAGATAGCAGGCAGGAAAGGTGAGCAGGTCTCGTTAATGCACTATGAAATTTCTAGGACACTATGAAATTGTCTAGGACGTAGAAGACATGAAGGGGGAGAGTATTTATTGGTCTGCAGTAGGCTGCTGAATCACTCACACAGGAAGGTAGACATACAAGTTTTAATAGGTAATTACAATAATTGATTTAAGGCTACATACTTTCGCAAAATGTAGTTTTGGGGAGTCTTCACAGTAGTTCTATTGGCTCAGGCTAGCAGGCAAAATCCAGGGAAACTTTTGCAGGAGGTATTCCTTTTTTATTTTTTAGCTGCAGGGAGGGAGCTTCTGGAGAGAAGAACTGTAAAATGAGAGGAGAGACACACTAGGTTAGGTTATATAGAAGTTTAAAAATTTCAGGTAAGGAGGTAGGTGTAATTGAGGAATAATCAGTAGAGAAGGACTTTATGCAAGTAATTTAGTAGGTAAATAGAGAGACCTAGGGATACTAGAAGGGGGTATACATAGAGGGAGAGTGGTGTAAGAGGTATTACTAGAAGGCAGCAAAATATAGTTATTGAACAATGCAAGGCAATGTATGATACAGTTTTAAAAAGCTCAATCACTCTACAAATCCAACTCTAATACAATACCCCAGCCCTTTTCATGAGTAAGGGGTTTGACAACAGTAGCTAACAAATAATCTAAAAACTATTTCAGGCAGACAAAGCACTTAAAATAGCATTGCGGAGCACTTTAAAATAGAACATAAAATCACAGAAAATAACTAGTGCATTACATTATGCCAGGCTGACTAAACATTAAAAATAGCATAGATTTATCCAACTTGAGCCTTAAGCACTGCCTTAAAGTATCAAAAAGGATATCTGTACAAGGCTGGGTCTTTTTGCAATAATGTATTATGATATCTGCTATGGCATGGCATAACAGAAAGTAAAAAGGAGAAAAAACGCTATTTCAACAGATTGTAGACCTTGTCTGTTGGTGGGGCACTAATGTAACATTTCAGGTTCAGTAGTTAAACAATATAGGCTGGCCGGATGGTTTGCAAAAGAGCATTACTCCATTCAGTGAGTTTAAGTAATTGCACGCATGTTACGACCCACTTTGGTGGCATTCATTAATTTGGTTAGCATTTGTTTGCTTTCACCGCTAAGGTAAGGAGCCTCGATAGGGCTCATACAGTAAAAAAACTACCACTTAGTGAGTAGAGATTGGAAGCAAGTCATATTTGCGACACCCTTAGGTTGGCAATTTTACACTAGTCATCATGTAATTCTCCATTACTCTACGACTACAGTAATGTGGTGCAATAGACCCCACATACAATGATATAACAATTTCTGGGTGAGAGAACAGACAGGCTTTTCTGTTGTTTTTTTACGACGCCTTGTGGTTGGCGTACATTAAAGCCAGTGTTATACTGCAATAAGCGCAATTATTAAGAAATTTCTTATTAAATTTATGAGAAAAAAGAAAAAAAGAACTAGCTCTAAGAAGCACCAAAAGAGCAGCCTGTTGATAAGTTAATGCGATCGCTATTTAGGCACCATGGAACAAGATAGACTCAAGTCTATATCGAGGTTATAAGAACAAAAACAGCTGTATCTCAAACAAGTCAGTAGTTAAGGACATTAGGAGCATTCATAAACACATACATTTTCAGTACAGTAATTAGCACATTTCTGTGGTCCAATAAGCCTATATGTTATGCTAACCCTTTGTTCAAAACCTACCGGGAGGCAAAACAAGCAGCACTACAGCGGGGACCAGCTCTAGGGAAAGAAAGAAGGGTATGTTTGCTTCTGACCAGGTTTTAAAAATGGCACCACAGTTCATTGTATCTAGAAGTAAACTCAGGGGAGGGCATGTGATGTAGGGGGAGGGGATAAAAATAGATGGGTTAGATGGGATTTGAGAAGGGGAAAAATGGGTGGGAAGGGAAGATCTCAGGAATAGGAGAGCTAAAGGAGAAAAAACAGCAGAAAAAAGTATCAGAAACTGCCATTTAAATAGTAAGGTAAACATTGGTAATTAGATGAGAATATCTTCTTCTTCTTTCAGCTTTTCCCGGTTAGGGGTCACCACAGCGGATCATCTGTCCGCTCATGATTGGCAGTGGAGTTTTACGGTGTTGAGTTGCCAGCTTGGCACCCAACCTTCCATAGAAGGCACACACATGCACACACTCACACCTAGGGCCAGTTTAGAATGTCTAATCCACCTACCTCATGTCTTTGGGATGTGGGAGGAAACCAGAGCACCCAGAGGAAACCCACGCAACCACAGGGAGGACATGCAGACTCCACACAGAAGGCATCCCAATATATAAGGGAGAAATAATTAACAAAAGTTAAATGTTGATGCTGCACATTTGTAGAGCAGAATGACCAAATAATGGCAAATGAAGATGAGCCATACTAGTATACCCCTTCCAGGAATAGTGACTGCATAGTTCACTTAACAGGTGCTTCAACAAACCATTGTGTTAAAGGTGTGCACACTTATGCAAACCACATAGTGTATGCATCTCATTCAGCATCTGCATGACTAATACATTTGTTTGATACTGCATTGGATTGCATAGGTCATATGTCACATATCAGGTGTGTGTAATGCTAACAAATGCAGTATTGTGGCCCTATTGCATATCATACAAGAGGCTGGCATGTCAACAAGGGTGTGTACACTCCTCATATCCACATTGAACTTTGAAGGTTGTCATTGTAACTGGATTTTATGCACTGCTGATAATGAGATCTGCAAATCAAAGGACAGGCATTAATTTTCAGTCCTCATATCATCCCAGGTCTGTGTCAGACAAACACATAGGAGCTGTGAGCAACAGCGCAAACATAACTTCCACACATATACACATTCAGCGATGGTGTGTACACTTGTGAGGTATTGTGCACAGTACATGCCAGTGTGCTGTACAGGTGCACAGCAATACTGTGTAGATGGGTGCAGTGTGTTCCAGGGGAAGGGGCATGACCCACTAACACAACTCATGCATCACAGAGATGTATAATGTTGGTAACAAAGATTGCATATGGCTGCAGTTCATGCTGTTGAGTGCCATATGTCATGTATGTTGACTGGTGGGTAATGAAACAACTGTGTAATATCTTTGCACCACCTCACCTGTAAGTGTGTGTGTGTGTGTGTGTGTGTGTGTGTGTGTGTGTGTGTGTGTGGGCGTGTGTGGGCGTGTGTGTGTGTGTGAATGAATGTTTGTAGAAGTAAACCATAACATATAGGTCTTAATTTACATTTCTTGTCTGCCCATCACAGGTGGCAAGGTGGGTCAGTGTCCCTCCTGCAGGCAAACTGATGTTAGTGTCCATACAGACTCTGACAATAATGATAGGCATAGTGAGGCACAGGCAGGGTTGTCAGGGGCTGAATCTGTGCCAGCAGCTGACATCCCACTTTTATGCACACCATCTCCACACACAGTCATAATACCCATGCATACCCCGTCACCAGTGGCCATAGCTGAGGGACTGCTGGTGGGTGGTGGCATGGGACAGGAAAGTGTGGTGACTATGGCAAGTGTGTCTGTACACAGCAGCCATAGCTGGATGACCAGTGAGGTCCCACACAGGCAGATGTACAGGGGTTTACATAAGAAGGTTGCTGGCCATCATGCCCTGACAGAAGTGCCACAGCAGGTGTCACCAGATGCATATTTCGGGCCATCAGGGAGGCACAAGTATGTATGGAGCGTTACACCAGAGTTAGTCTGAGGCTGCAGACGGCTACTCTTCCTACTGTACGTGACTAAATCCGAGATCTTGCAGGTGCCCACAATTATTTTGCAGAGGTCATGGATAGATAGTTGGGTGAGATGGTGAGAATCCTCGACTGTGTGATATCTGTGGTAGAGCATGTGGTGAGAGTAGGGCATTGGCCATGTGGATGTAGGTCAGCAACACCAACAGGTGGAGGTCTATGTGAAAGTGCAACAATTCACAGTCGCTCCCGTAGTGGCAGTACTAGCACCAGCACTGCAGAGGGGGTGCTGTCCACACCACAATGCAGCAGGCCATGTGCAAGTGGTCCTGGCTAATCCTGACAGGGACTCAGATACAGCGGACAATTGTCATCATCGGGGGAGAGTATCATATCTGGGCTTCTGCCTGGTAATGCCCGTGCAACCCCTGGCAGGCACAGTTCCCATGTCAGTGGCCAGATACGGTGAACTGTACACCCTGCCATGTACAGTCTGCAGCTGTCCAACATACTCCTGTATAGGGCAGCCACATGGCAGAAATGTGTGCATACATACACACACACATCACCAACACAGCCAGGGCACCTCCATACCTACACACACCACATCTGCACATCCCATTTAATAAAGAACCCCCAAACTCACACACATGATGTCAACCAAACAGCTCAGCCTAGGCCTCTGGCAAACCCACAACACACACTGTGCATATGATGACACCTGTGCCACACCCCTGTCATCCATACCATCAATGCAGGGAAATGCTAATATGGTTCTGATGTACAGGGTGAATGTACTAAGGTTTAGCAATGTAATGCTGTTTAATGTGTTGTCAGCTAGAATGATGAATGCTTACATATCAGGGTGTGTAGCTGTCCAGCCATGATGCATTATAGCTGTTATTAACACCGACTGATTGTGGTCTCCATATGCATTCTGTTTGTGTTCTAGTAGTCTATGTGTCAGCATGATGTTGGTCTGTTCTCCTTTCCTACAAGGGGTGTGGCACTGTGGTGACAGATTAACTGTGTCATATACCTGGTATAGCTGAACACAAGTAATAGGTCTATATAACAGTTACTGCATGAGCCACATGGCTGATAGGTAAGAGGAGTGCATACAGATGACTGCATGGTGGCTGATGCAAGCAGCTCTTCTACAGTGGACAATGGTAAATGTACTGGGTGGCATACACCAAATGTTTGTGAATAACATACACACACAGAGGCTTTTGTGTTGATGCAATACACAGAGAATACTGTTCACATGGATGTACTTCATTTTGAAGTGAACTCATTTTGGCCTATGTAATTCCACCAATACCAAACTGCCAAAATATCACATCAATAAATAATCAGTCCACCAGTTTAATGTCATTGACAATGGTACTGGCAGGGTATATGTTCTCTTCCCCAATGTACTGCAGTCCTGGAGTTGGTAAACATAGGTGTGCTGGTGTGGTGGGCACAACCCCCCACTTTGGAGGGTGTGGGGTGGTGTAGGACCACACATACTGTGAGTAACAACTACTTAACCTCTTAACATAAACTGTACAGTATAACAACACACTAAACGGGGGGATATGCACAACAATAACCCCAATGTGGGTGGCTGTGCCCACAACAACCACATCCAACTATATATATCAACTCCAGTATCACTGTACAGCTGTACAGTAAGGAAGAAGACATTTACACATCCACTACTAGTTTTGATGGAATAACTTTCCACAAGATGATTCATTTGAAATGTTACCTTTTGCCAGTTAGTTCTCAGACAAATGATCTCCTGGGAAATATATTTTCTGCAAACTGAAGTAGATCCCTTCACATACACACACACTTACTTGGCAACACTGAGAGTAGAACTCCTACCTACGTACTTATTGCTACTAACGTGTTTGGCCTTAATTGCACACACCACAAAGGTTATAGGGTGAGGTGTGTCCTGAGATTCTTGTTAAGTGAGGAACATCACCAGGTCTTATACAGTATGGTAATGGGGGATGTACTGGGTGTTAATGAACAATACATAGTATGACATACTGTCATATACACATTGATAAACACATAAAGTCATAGACACATTTGACAGACCTGGGTTTAGCAGTGCTAACTACCTTGTCAGTGAGTCCATACTGTTACAGAGTTTTTGCACACAGCACATGCATCATTGGGCTGGATAGTGTCATCGGTTACCTGTATGGTTGATGGTGACAGCGGTCTTCATACATTAGACCTTGGGACATGTACTGGGGGTACCATGGTGTAAAGACAGTAAACCCAGCACCCACACCCCACATTGGATATTGCACTTACTGAAACCCATGGTAATGCTCTGACATACCCACAATCACACATTGACCAGGACTGCAATACAAACCCTTGTCTATCTAATCAGCGCTACTACAGGGATATGCATTTATTGCACATGCCACAGGGATAGTAGGGTGAGGGTTTGTCTTGGTTCTCCTAATGTCA
>NC_056745.1:1235706122-1235758622 GCF_019279795.1 Protopterus annectens
TCCCCAATGACATGTCCAAAGAACATAGTAGTCTACAGTTAATATCAACATATCAGATCAATATCCAATAGGAGATACATATAAACATACAGTTTAAACACGTAGAACAAGATACTCAGTACTCAGAGTCCACACTTTGTACGCAGGGTTATTTTTCCGGTAGTACAATTGCAATCTACTCTTAATTGAAAAAGCACTTTTAAAAGTACTAACATAATGATATCATGTGTTAAACTATTTCTGTAAACCAGTGCACTGTAGATGGTGTAACATGCAAGTGTGACTGCATATAACTTGAGATACTACCCATGTATGAAATAAATCCAAAGAGAACAGATTGTGGTACTACCCATGTACAGCCAGGTATCTCATACAGTATACTCACACCCCTTGCTACTGTAATGACAGCACATATAAGCATTTTATGTACAGGGAATTACATTTAATTAAAATTAAAATAAATAACATTTTATCAGTCTGGAATGTGATCAGTGGTTACCAAGGCTAGGCTATGCTTAGCAGGTGTAACCACTCCTTAAATGTAAATGCTAAGCAGATTTGCGTACTGGTAAGTGAAGCTTATACTGTGTAAGGGTCTCTATGTTTAACCGCACATTAGCACTGCTTACCGTCAAGAAAACCCGTGCAAACACACGTAAAGCTGCTCAAAACTGCATAAACCACTCTGTATCCAATAGTCCTTGTTCTGCCTAGCAACAAAATAAACATGACTTGCAGGTCTTGAACCCAGGACCCTCTAGCCTATATTCATAGCACTTAACCACTGCCATCTGAGCTGAAAAATTGTTGTTGCTTTTTCAAATATGTCATTCAGTACACATACTGAATAGTAGTAAGCAACTGCTTTGACTACTACAATTGTTTACTACTTGTTAGTTAAAATAGTGTTGAATCAGTCATGTTTTTATATCTAAATATACACATATCAGATAAATATGGTGGGATACATCTGAGAAGGTATATGCAACACTCATGTATACACATAATAAGGATATGGAGACATATATATATATATATATATATATATATATATATATATATATATATATATATATATATATATATATATATATATATATATATATATATACACATATGTATGTATATATATATATATATATATATATATATATATATATATATATATATATATATATATATATATATATATATATATATATATATATATATATATATATATATATATATATATATATATATATATATATATATAAAATATAAATAAAACATATGCCCATAACATGTAGTGGAGACATACCTCAGCACCATAACTCTCAACCTCTTAGTGCAAGGGAAAGTAATATAAGTATTGCAGTTATAAATGTAAAATGTTGCTACAGTAACAGGGGTTGTGTCAGCGTACATGTTGTGAAGGAAGGCTCTTCTGAAACTGACATGTACACCATCAGTTACTGACAGACATCATAAAATCATTATAGTGAAGTACCACAGAAATCACAATAATGATCTTGTGGAATACAGCAGACATATGAACAATAAACATGGACAGTCTGAAACAATCTGGTCAGTTGAGAGGTATACACAGAATGCTATAGTGCAAGAAATGTGGAACAAGCCTGACAAAGGAGATGTTTACAGCCATGAAAATGGGGATATATCCCAAATACTGGAGTAGATAAGCTCACACAGTTGTTGCATTCACACCCTCCTGTCTGTTCTAATACATATTAACTGGAGCAGCAGAGGTCCCAAGCCCACATACTTCCCACTAGTCAGTGACATACATCTTCACAACATCCCACTGCTTTGTCAGAAATATACAACACGTATGGTGGCCAGGCAACAGTACATCTGACAAATATCTGGACATAACATCACACTAGGATGAATACTCTGAGCTGCTAGGCATGTCACCAAGCACTGTCTAAACTACAGGCAGACTGCCACAACACTAACCCAATTTACCTATGAGGGAATACACATGTAATTGCAAATATAACATGCACTACAGGCATGTAACAGCACAGAGTAACAGACACCAGTGTTGGAGTGCATACCCACAACAAATCTCAATACAGTCACAGTCACATTATGGTAAGCCTAATTAATAGTACAGTATATGGACTGTGTGAACAAAACCCATCATCATATTTGCAGTCACACACTAACCCTACATATACTGGCTCAATTCATGTGTAGTCTGATACCTGACTGTGGTATGGGACATGTCTCAGTCTGGCCCTACAAACATATAAGCTGACAGTGTACCAGAAACTGGAGCAGCATGCAACATCAGATAGAACAGGACCAAGAACACTGACATCTACCCCAGTCTGTACACAGGCCAAATAACATTCACAATACATTGCTACACAATACTGACACTCTGTCAACAATTACCATAAGTACCCAGTCCTCACTACTGTACAGACTATAACAGAATTTCCAGGTTTTGTCCTCAAATATAAGGCCTTCTATACATAACATATCTGGCAGTCTGATATATCACTGGCTTGATATCAGGAATGATGTCAGTAAATAATGATATACTGTATATATCCACCTCTTACTGCATGACATATGGACAAAGGGTAACAGACTTGGGGGACAGAGGCTCAAACACAGGGCCAATATTGACATATTGTTGTAATAAACTGAGAAAATTGCTGGTATAACAGGGTTTGTTGCGACATATCTCTTCTGAGGGATATGAAGTCTGTAACGCACATGGATGTTACCATTTACTGACTGCAATCATCAGAGTATGCTACTGAATTTATAAAGACAGAAAATGTGTGAGTAACACACCATATGTAAGACTCCAAACTCTGGCCAGTCTTCAGATACCTACAGGTGAGAGTTTTCTCAACCACATAACACTGTCACGCCAGACATTAAATCATGCAGAACAGCCATATCGACACAAACCCTGTTAAACCAACATTACTTCAAATGTAGAACAGCAATATTTACATTCTGTCTCCATGTCTGGAACATCCCCCTCCAGTTTGTTGTCCTATCTCCACAGTGTTTGTTGTAAGAGGTATTTCCAACTACCCTCTGTGATGTTGTTTGTCAGACACCCACATGAAGTCCTGCTCACAGTGAAGGAAAAGGGCTAACACCCACATGAAGTGCTTAATTATAGGAGTGTGTTTCCGTGCAATTGGCTATAGGAATGATACCACAGCTGTTCCACATGCACAGGCCATCAGGTGATCCCGAGCATTAAAGGAAAACAACAGGATATTAAAGCAGATTCTCCAACCTGCTGATTCTTCCAGTCCCTCTTCTTTGATAAAGCTTAAAAAAATCACCCTTGCAGCTTTAAAAAATAACCCACTCAACTGTTTTCTCTGTTCTGCTTCCTAGCTTTCTATACTGTTTTTGTTTCACTTTGCAAACCAACTTGAAAAACCTGTAGCTGGCTCTGAAATTATGATGTCACATCTGCCATCTGCTCTTGCTCTAGCTATCGGGATGTTTTCTCCCCCAAAGTGATGTAATCCCCGCCTGATTTGCATGCTGTATAGAAGAGCCAGTGTTCCTCCCACATTGTGATGTCAGACCTGCCTTACCCAGCCCACTCAACCTAATAAAACCCATGTGGTGTGTGGAACTCCTTTTCATTGTACATGTATCCTGTCGACTGCATTTGTTTGAGGGACTACTGAAAAGTTTGGATTGCCTGCATCTTCGTCTGCATTTTTTACTTCATTGGTAAGATAAGTCTTCCTAGTGAATTAAAAATGTAATTCTACACACAGCCCCTGTTTGAATGCGCTTCTAGCCCTATTTTGTGCTGCCTGATATAGTTTATGACTCTCTTCTGAACAGGAATACTCTCTTCCTCCCTATGAGTTTTCCGCTGCTGAAGAATCTATCCCTTCAGCCTCTCCTTCTGAGGATTATTCTTTTGGGGAAACCTTGCATACCATGAGGGAGCACTTCCACTGGGAGAGCCAAGACTACTTAGAATCTAAGAAAAGGCTCAGAGACTTTCCTTTACTACCTCAGCACAGGCCTCTTGCTATCCCCCCTGTTTTAGACATTGTAGATGATGTATTTTCAGAGTCCGGCCTGTTTCCTGACTCTTTACCCCCTGCACCTGTTAAGCCAGACAGATACTACAGGGTTCCAGATTTACATAAATGTCTTTATAAAAACCCTGCTGCTGACCCAGAAACTATTTCTCAGGGTCCCAAAGGGGTCAAGGCTTCCACTGCAAAAAACCCTATCCCCTCTGATAGGGATTTAAGGGCACTGGACAGATGGGGGAAAAAGGTTTACACTTCTGCTACCTTGGCTGAGAGGGCTTTAAATTGTCAATTTCATATGCTTAAATATCAGCAATACTTACTGTCACTGCTTAAACAGAAAATATTAACAAATTCTCAATGTGCAGGAAACAAGGAAATGCAGGATTTATTGCATGCAACTGAACAAGTGGGAAGGCATACTTTGCAATGTGGTTTTGATTCTCTGGAGGCCTCTTGCAGGGCCGCTGTTACGGGTTCTGTCATTAGGAGGCATGCTTGGTTAAAGGAACAGAATCTGCCTGATCATGTTAAAGCAAAAGTATTAGATGCTCCATTACAGTATGATACTTTGGTGTTAAAGCAGAGGAGGTGTTGAAGAAAATGGAGGACAAAGCAAAATCTATGCAGACAGTTAAGGATTTCTTACAGGTGCAGCCACCCAGATTTAGCAGGAACTGGCCCACAAAGAATTGGTCCTTTCCAGTGTTAGGCAGGCCACAAAGAGGCAGATACAGATGCCCCAGAGGCAGATCCCAGCTCCAAGGCTCATACAGGCCTAAACAATGTGGTGCTTCTACCTCCAAAAGGAGAGAAGACAAATCACAGCTATACAGGAAACAGTCCCAATGACTTTCCTCTGCCAGCACCAAGTACTTATCTTTTGGCAGGCCCCCTTAGGGGGAAAACTAGAACTTTTTTCACAAAATTGGCACATGATCACCCAGGACAAATGGCTCTTGAATATAGTGTCTCAGGGCTACAGGTTCCACTTTCACACCCTGCCAAGGGCAAAAGGTATGCCAGACCTGCTATAGAATCAATGAGCAGAGGCACAAAAGCAAGTTTCATCCCTCATGGACATGAGGGCCATTCAGCGAGTACCACAGCAAGAGCAGGGACAAGGATTTTACTCAAGACTTTTCTTGGTACCCAGAAAGGACAAACCTTGGAGACCAATACTGGACCTGTCTATTCTAAACACATTTCTGGACATTCCAAAATTTTAAATGTTGACTCTGCAGCAGCTTCTGCCCATGCTGGGCAAGAAGGCTTGGCTTGTAACTTTGGACCTAAAAGAGGCATACCTGCATGTCCCAATCAAACAATCTTGCAGAAGATACCTCAGATTCATAGCTGGCTCAATGTGCTACCAATTCTCTACACTGCCCTTTGGCTTATCTACTGCACCCAGAGTCTTCACAAAATGCCTGGCACCAGTAACTGTATTTTACAGACAAAGAGGAATTCAAATATATCCTTACTTGGACGACTGCCTTATTCAAGCAGAGAACAAGGACATTCTACTAAAGCATCTGGCATTTGTAAAAAGATTACTAATTTGCCTAGGGTACACAGTAAACGAAAATAAATCCAAACTAGTACCCTCTCAAGAGATAATATTCCTGGGTGCAAGCTTAAATACAACTGCCCAGATGGCTTATCTCACACCAGACAAACAAAGGCAACTGACTTCTTACTTCAAAATGTTGGCAACAAAGACCCATTTATCTGCAAAAAAAATTCTGCAGGCTTTGGGCTTCATGACATCCTGCACTCTGCTAATTCCATATGCCAGACTGCATATGAGGAAACTACAATGGTATCTAAAAAGTGTTTGGGCTCAACATTGCCACAGCCTGGAAACATTAATTACCCTCATTCACTGCCTGCAACAGGAGTTTTGATGGTGGGCACAGGCCTGTCACCACAACAAGGGACAGCCATTCACTTTACCCACAGCCAGGCAGACACTAACAAAGGATGCATCAGATTATGCCTGGGGGGCCCACATGACAGAAAAAGGTATTCAGGGCACATGGCCCACAAGCCAGATGCATCTTCATATCAATCAAAAAGAGATGCTAGCTGTTCAACAATGCAGCACAACAATGCAGAAACACTAAAAGACATAATCTGGTAAACAAAGCAATACTGTCTCACAATGAAAATAGGCTTGACGATAAACTTTGCCCTTGAAACTCACATTCATTGAAACAGCATTGAAACCCACACCACATCCAAAGAAAATGCATCTGGCCAGTGGTGGATAAAGATTACCTTTGGGCTGTTTTCAAATCATTGGCCCCTTGCACACAAAACAAGAAACATACATGTGTTCTTTTCTTTATACACCTTCCTGACTTTATTAAATTATATTCCTTTTATAATACAACACACATGTTAGAGCGCAATTTAAATTTATTGTTTGAACATTTTACCAGTAATCTGTACTGTAGGCAATGAAACAAAACACATGAACCAATAATGACAAAACTGCCCAATTCAGAACTTTACCATCATAAAAGTCTGCTTCCACACCCACACTATAAATAGAATGACAGTAGTGTAAGTCATAGGCATCTTGCACAGCGTCTCGCACTTATTTTCAATTTCATTTTTTGGGGGGAGGGGCAAAAGGTCAAAAACCAGGGACACCTTTTAAACATTGCTTGTATAATTTTGTAAAGTTGCTAGAATAAAATGTGCTACCATCATGCATTTCACCGGCAGGTTTTTAACCCAGGACTCTATGCTCTACAGTCAGAACAACATACCACTATGCCAAATCAGCAGCTGCCTGAAAAATAGGAAGACTGAAACTTAATAGTCATCATTTAGTGAATTAATTTCTCACTTCTCAACATAGCTCTTAACCTCAACACAAAAATCATGGACAAACAACAAAACCAATAATGGGGGAATACAAATTCAGTTCTCACTTCTCACTCACCATATCTCTGAGCTGTTAGCACAAAAACAGTAATGGGGGAATACAAATTGTGTGCTCACTTCTTATCATAGCTCTAAACTCTTAGCACAAAAAAAATGTTCTTACTTCTTATCATAGCTCTCTCAACTCTTAGTACAAAAAAATCTGGACAAAGCTCAGAGCATAACTTTCAAGTGTTAGAGAAAAAACATTTTCTCACTTCTCATCATAGCTCTCACCTCACCTAGAAATGGTGGTGGCTAGGGATAGTAGGCTCTTTTTACCCTGTACCGAAGCCTGAATACCTCTAGCCACCAAGTGTATGGGGGCATTTTCACACACACACACACACACACACACACACTGGTTCCTTACCCTGAGTAGTTATTCCTCTGTTGTTACTGCCCTGAGTAGTTCCCGACTCGGCGAACTGCTGTTTCAGCTTCCTGGCCTGCACAAGCTCTTCTGTTCCCCATTCCCGCCGTTTCAGCGCGGCCTGCCAGCTTGCAATTCAGCTAGCCGGAAATTATGACGTAAGCTCCTTGAGCTCAATTCCGACTGGCTGGTAGCCTGACGAAGCTGACGTCATCATGCACGTGATGACATCATCTCCGACAGCATGAAAATTTTAAAAAAGCAAAGAAAAATCGGAAATGAAGGGGTGCCACTCGGGAATCGTGGCACCCCTTCATTTGGACCCCATAACTCGGTAAAAAACGAGTAATTCGGAACGGTTGGGAGGTCTGCCTGAGGTCATTCATGGTGTTGCCAAACAAACTTGTGGTTATGTGTGTGAAAGGGTGTGTGTGTGAGTTGAGTGAGTGTGTGAGTTGAGTGAGTGCGTGAGTTGAGTGAGTGCATGAGATGAGTGAGTGTGAGTTGGGTGAGTGTGGGGGGTGAGTGTGGGTGAGTGAGTGTGGGAGAGTGAGTGTGGGTGAGTGGGTGAGTGTGGTGAGTGGTGAGTGTGGTGAGTGGGTGAGTGGGGTGAGTGGGTGTGGGTGCATGAGTGTAGTGACGGAGTGTGGGTGGTGAGTAAGTGTAGGTGGGTGGTGAGTGAGTGTAGTGAGTGGGTGGTGAGTGTGGGTGGGTGAGTGAGTGAATGTGGGTGGATGAGTGAGTTTGGGTGGGTGAGCCGGTTGGGGGTGAGTGTGGGTGGGTGAGTTGAATGTGGGTGTGTGAGTTGAATGTTGCTGAATGAGTGTGGTGAGTGTGGGTGAGTGAGTGTGGGTGAGTGAGTGTGGGTGAGTGAATGTGGGTGAGTGAGGTGTGGTGAGTGAGTGTGGGTGGGTGAGTGAGTTGAATGTGGGTGGGTGAGTGGGTGTGGTGGGTGAGTGAGTGTGGTGAGGGTGGTGAGTGAGTGTGGGTGAGTGAATGTGGGTGAGTGAGGTGTGGTGGATGAGGGTGAGTGTGGTGAGGTGTGGTGGTGAGTGAGTGTGGGCGGTGAGTGAGTGTGGATGAGTGAGTTGAGTGTGGATGAGTGAGTTGAGTGTGGTGGGTGAGTGTGGTAGGTGAGTGTGGTGGGTGGTGAGTGAGTGTGGTGGGTGGTGAGTTGAGTGGGTGAGTGCGGTGAGTTGAGTGGGTGAGTGTGGTGAGGTGAGTGGGTGAGTGTGGTGAGGTGAGTCGGTAAGTGTGGTGAGGTGAATGGGTGAGTGGGTGAGTGAGTGAGTGAGAGTGAATGAGTGAGTGTGGGTGAGTCTCATTTTTGGATGTAATTTCTAAATTTTGTAAACTTTGTTTTTGTATTGTCATATTGCTTTACATTGCCCTCAGATAAAGAAAAATAAGTGCTGCTACCGTCTGAAGGTTGTAGTTCCCAATGAGAAAAGCATCAAAACCAAAACTGGACACAACCACCACGATGTTATAAAACCAGTATTTAATGTCGAAATAAAACAAAATGAGATAAAATAAGCACTTTCACATGCTACACAGGCATGCTTCTTCAGGTTTCATAAACACATTTTTAAACAATTCTTAAATACTAACTGCACAACCAAATAATTGAATAATGGATTCAATAATTGAATTCAATAATTGATTGATTGAGCAAGCAATATTTTAAGGCAACCAGCTCCTAGTTGAGAGCCAAATATAAAGTGAATCATATATAATGAAATGTGTGTATGTGTATCCTGAATACAAAAAATACAATGTGATAAGCAATATAAAGTAATAGTTAACTAACTACAAATTAATAATTTAAACAAAACACAATTTGCAACATCATATTACACTATCCGATGTAAAAAATATATAAAATATATCAAAACACTATTTACTAAAATGCGTGTACTAACGTACATCTAAACCCAGGGTATAAATTTGGGTCCTTAAGCATGTCCAGTGCTTATAATTCATTACCTCTTAAAACATTAATGGAGAGAATATTAATAATATATATAATATGTAGTATAAAAAATACAATATATATATATATAGATATATATATATATATATATATAGATATAGATATATATAGATATATGGTTGAATCCAAAAATACATCTAAATACGTGCATCCAGTATTGGTTTAATGCTAATAGACTGGTTGAGCCCTGGTTCTACATGTGCTCTCATTCTAAAGATCCATTCAAGCTCAACTGATTCTAAGTGATTCAGGTTACTACCCCCTCGTTTATTCTGCAATATCATCTGTACACCCTGAACATAAAAGTATGACCTGCATTTAAACTAACATGTCTGGCCAACGCGTTCTGGTTGTTCATTTTCCTGATATCGTATATATGATTATATATTCTGTCTTTTAACCTCCTCACTGTCATGCCCACATAAAACCCTGTACATTTTGTGCATGTAGCTAAATAAATTCGATTCTTACTATCGCATGTAGCATAAAACTTAGGTTTAAACTCAAACATCATGGTAGGGTGAACAAAATGTTGTTCGAATGTTATATATCTACACATGTTACATCTCATACAACAAAAAGTACCCATTTTATTTATACTTAATCTATTGGTTCTATCTTATGTGTGTTCCTTACATAATAGCCTTTTTAAATTCTTACTATTTCTATAGTTGAATCTTGGTTTATGTCCCACTATATTCAACATTTTAGCATCTATTGTGAGTACACTCCAATGTTTGCTTATTATGTCCACCACTTTCCTATTGTCATTAGTATATCTCGTAATAAATGGAGTTATAATATCATAACTCCCTCTTGATCTATTATTTGCATGATTCATGGTGATTTTAGTATTCTCATTTATATTTTCCATAATGGAGCATCTAACTTTATTTATCATAGAATCATTATACCCCCTGTCTAAAAACAGGGTGTATAGATCATCAAGCTGTCTCTGTAGGTCAGGATTCTCTTTACATAACCTATATATTCTGACAAACTGTCCTTTTACCACATTAGGAAAGACATGTCTAGGGTGCATGCTACTATAACATAAAAGTGTATTCCTCCAACAAGGTTTTCTGTATAGACTCATGGAGAGACCACCATCCATCATCCTGGTTATTTTAACATCCAAGAAACATACTTCTCTTGCAGAAATTTCTGAGGTAAATCTCAGAAAATCAGTAGTTGACTCCAAGAAACTGATAAACTCTAAGAGATCCATCTCAGTTCCTTTCCAAAATAGTAGTATGTCATCAACAAATCTTTTATATAGTAGCACTTGTTGGTAATATGTGCTACTAAACAAAAACTCTCTCTCCCAATAATGTACCACTAAATTCACGTAAGAGTTGGCACAGGGGGTGCCCATTGCTACCCCCCACTTTTGTGCATAAAGTTTATCATGATATATAAACACATTATTGTTGAGGATGGTATCCAATAAAGTACACACCAATATCCCTTGTTCATTCGTTACCCCTTCTGTTATTGATAGCATACTCCTAACGGCTTCTATGCCGTAGTCATTGGGGATTGCTGTAAATAAATTCCTTACATCTAAAGTTACCATTAAGTAAGAAGTATCTTTAAATTTGTCCTTGATGGTTGATATATCATAGATTAGCTGATAGCTATCTTTTAAGATGCTCGGAATGTTACGAACAATAGGTCCTAGTATGCTCTCTAGATATTGTGATATCCTTTCAGTCACCCAGCCCTCACCTGCTACAATAGGTCTTATGGGGAGGGGAAAAACATCTTTATGTATTTTGGGAAGGCCCTTAATACATGGTATTATGGGAAATTCAACCAGAAAAAAATCATATAGCTTCTTGGTGACCTGCCTGCACATCAATAGATCATAAATATCATCATATACTTTGTTAATGATTTTCAGGAGTGATCCAAAACCTATCTCTACATAAGTATTAATATCATATAGCAATGTCAGCATTGCATGGTCATAGTCTACATCATCCATTACTACTATCTCTCCCCCCTTATCAGCAGGTTTTATTACTATGTCATTATTAGAAGTTAGGTTACTCAAAGAGCTTCTCTGTTCTTGACTTAAATTAAAGTACATGCATCTAGGTCCTTGTTTAGAAAAATATGCATAGAAATCATTCTCACATAGATTAATATAACATTCAACATTAGTTGGTATTTGTGGACAAAAAGAACTTTTAAGTTTAAAACGATCTATCAAACAATCATTATTATTTTTATTGTTAGCGTGCATTAGCTTTAATGCCACTGATAGTCCAAAAAGTCTGAGATCGACTAAAAGTTCGTTGAGTTTACTTGCATGAGAAGGAATAAAAGACAGTCCCTTATTTAAAAGGGAATAGTCAGCAGTAGTAAGTTCAAGTCGTGAAAAATTGTAGACCAGCTGGTGAGGTGTGGGTGGTGAGTGAGTGTGGGCGGTGAGTGAGTGTGGATGAGTGAGTTGAGTGTGGATGAGTGAGTTGAGTGTGGATGTGTGAGTTGAGTGTGGTGGGTGAGTGTGGTGGGTGAGTGTGGTAGGTGAGTGTGGTGGGTGGTGAGTGAGTGAGTGTGGTGGGTGGTGAGTTGAGTGTGGGTGACTGTGGTGAGTTGAGTGGGAGAGTGCGGTGAGTTGAGTGGGTGAGTGTGGTGAGGTGAGTGGGTGAGTGTGGTGAGGTGAGTCGGTAAGTGTGGTGAATGGGTGAGTGGGCGAGTGAGTGAGTGAGAGTGAATGAGTGAGTGTGGGTGAGTCTCATTTTTGGATGTAATTTCTAAATTTTGTAAACTTTGTTTTTGTATTGTCATATTGCTTTACATTGCCCTCCCGATATGTGACAAAGTACAGGCAGAAGCACAGTAACAGCTGCAAAAACTAAGAGCATAAATTTGCAATAACCATGCGTATACATTAATTGCATGTTTTTACATAAGAAGCAGATATCTGTCACAATCAATCGACAACACTACATCAGATAACAAGAAGTATGCAATACCGTAATTTTTTAAATTATGTCTTAAAAAAGCATGTTGGTGCTGTCATGCAGGTCTGTAAAATATTTCATGTTTATAGTGTGTCATTTGTTAGCTATTTAATCAAACGGGAAGGAAAAATATGTGGGAGTTTGATGCTTTGCAAAACGGTGATTATTTCCAGTGCTATGTAGCTTGGTTCTAAATTTGAAAGGAGGAGTGCAACAAAAACAGTGCCCCACTGTAAGGAGGGAAAGGCTGACAAGAAAACAGTACATTACTCTGGTCACCTGCTGTGAGCTGTCAATCACATGCAGATAATGGGTCAAATTACCCTTAGCTCTTTGACAGCTAGGGAAGGTAGGTGTGAAGTGAGAGGGGAGATGCCTTGAAGAACTAGATTTCAGCCTTCACAAAAGAAAGCAAGTTAGCATTTCTAAGAAACAAAAGCAATAAAATGCACTTTTCGGTTCTCTCTGTAGCATTTGCACTGCTTGTGTTTGAAGTAGTCATTGAAAAAGGATAACATTTTAACCAAAAGTAGGGGACTTTAAGACAGCAGTGATTGCCTGTTAAGTCAATGAAGTGACAGCAGCTTAAGGGAAAACGTGGCAGATCTGATGCAATTTTTTTGGAGACAAACAATGCATTCTGGGATACTTAGAGGCAGAGTAAACAGTCTGAATTATTTCAAAATGCCAGCCCCCATGTGGTCAGAGTCCAAAATTGCATATAAAAATATCTAAAAAGCTCCAAATAGTCCCAGAGTGCTGTTAAAATGTAGGAAACACCAAACCATGATGAAATAAATATGTTTTTTGAGTCTGAGGGTGCAGTTGTCCTACAAAAGTCAAGCTGCTGCCTATGCAAAACAGATGTATTTTTCCACATCTACCAGAGATGGAGAGAGAGAGAGTGGCAGAGAGAGAGAGAGAGAGAGAGAGAAAGAAAGAAAGAAAGAAAGAAAGAAAGAAAGAAAGAAAGAAAGAAAGAAAGAAAGAAAGAGAGAGAGAAAGAGACAAGAATGTGTGTGTATGATCTGTGGGTGGAGAGTAGTCTCTGGGTATTATAATGGTTGCCTATATTGTTCACTAATCCATACTGACACATAGTCATTGCACATGGCAGTAGACATTTATGGCTGTGGATTGTCTACAACAACTTCTACAGTGTTGACAAATGTTAGCCTTGTAATGTGGACATTGGGACATATAGGTCCTCAATATAATAATGTAGCAAAACATGCACTGCAATGGATCCTGTTATTACTCAACCACACCAACACTCACACAGGATACTGATGACACACACACAAACTTGCTGGTACTGAGTTTCGAGCCCCTATCTAGATATGTATTGCTATTACAGTGATATGCATTTGTCACAAGTGCCACAGAGCTTAAATGGTGGAGAGTTGTCCAAAGGTATCTTTGAAGGTGAGAGACATTAGCAGTGCTAAAGGAAGGGTAAGGGAAGTGTAGTAAGTGAATATCAATTAAATCAGGTGTCAACAAAGACACACACACACACACTCTCTTACACAAACACACACATTACCACAGTTACCATGGCCTGGTTTAGTACCCCTACCTAACTAGTGTTGCACTGTGATATTACGCAGTTATCGCCAATGCCACAGAGCTTATATGGTGGAGAGCTGTCCAAAGGTATCTTTGAAGGTGAGTGATATCAGCAGTGCTAAAGGAGGGTAAGGGAAGTGTAGTAAGTGTGAATGTCCACAAAATCTGGTGTCAACAAACACACACACACTCTCTCACACAAACACACACATCACTATTGTTGCCAGGATCAGAATCACAACCCCTACCTAACTAGCTTGCTACACTGTGGTATTACGCTGTTATTACAAGAACCATGAAACTTACATGGTAGATAGTTGTCCAAAGGTATCTTTGAAGGTGCAAAAAATATAAATAACAAAGTCCTACAAGAGGAATTAATGCAGATTCTGAAAATAAAACCAAAGAACCAATGGCAAAAATGACAATCCAAAATAGCAGATAATACAAACCAAAGTCCAAAGGTAGCATAAAAAACTTTTAATGTGTTAGCGCTTTCACGACAAACCAAGCAACTTCATCAGACAGAACTACATTTTTAAAAAAGAGACATCCGATGAAAGTGCAGTCTCAATCATACAATTAATGCACGTACTTAAGCTTTTAAAGCTACATCATATAAAAAAGAAAAAGAAAAATATACCTGACATAAAATACATATAAAAAATACAATTTGTTTAGATTCATTATACTTATAAAACAAGTATTTACTTACAAAAAATGATAAAAATATATGTACTTAATGTGTGTGCTAACAAAATAGCACATATACCTATCTATATATATTAATATTTATACATACATATAATAAAATATCTCACTTATCTAAAAGTTCTATTCTTTAGCATTGGTTTAATATAGATCCTGTCATTTAAACCCTTTCCCATGTTGCCCTCATTCTAATAATCCATTTTAATTCCAAACTTTCAACCCTATTTTCTATATCACCACCCCAGGCATCTTCATGTATTACTTGTAAAACTTGAATGTGTGGTCAGTGCCACATATAGATACATGTTTAGCAAGAGCATTACTATGTGTTGAATTTATAGTATTATAGATATGCTCATGAATCCTATCTCTCAGCCTACGGTCTGTCTTCCCTATATAAAAACTTTACATACTGCTAAATATACTATATGTTTAGTGTCACAGTTGGCTGTAGCCTGTATTCTAATAACTCGCCCTGTATCTGGATGCATAAATTCATCTGTAGAATCTATATATCTACACCAGTTACATTTATTACAGGGGAACATTCCCAGCTGAGTCCTAGGCCTAATGCGGTGTATTACAGATGGTGGATAACAAAGCATCTGCTTTAAATTCTTTTTGTTCTTATATGTGAACTTAGGCTTATTCCCTACTATAGAAGCCACTTCCTTGTCTACAGCCAATATTGGCCAGTTTTTCTTTATAACTTCCTCAATCTAGTGTATATTGCTGGAATACATAATAGGCATTCTTAAATGTTCATCCCTTCTCTTTTTATGTTTTTGGATGGTCCAAGGACTTGCTGAATAGTAGGGCTTACCCCCTTTGTTACGTTTACAAAATGTACTGTGTATTGCTGTATCAATATCATGTGTGCTATATCCTCTCTGCTTAAACATGTCATGTAAAAGAACAATTTCTCTGGCAAAATCGGAATCATTAACATTCAGTCTAGATGCCCGTAAGCCTTGATTGCTAACTATGTTACGGTGGATATGTGGGGGGGTGCATACTCTGCTTATGTAGATAATTGTTCCTATGGCAGTCCTTCCTGTATGTTTTAGTAGACAAGAATTGCTCAATAGTCTTAAAAACCACCACATCTAGAAAATTTATTAGGTCCCTGGAATAATTCAATGTAAATTTAAGAAAGGGAGTAGTAGAATCTAGGTATTCATGAAACTTCAAAAGGGTATCTTCATCTCCATCCCACAACAAAAAAGGTAATCTACGAACCTGCAATTAAAGATGACCTCTTTAAATGCATCACCAATAAAATTTTTCTCCCAATATGCCATGGCAATGTTGTCGTAGCTATTGGCACTAGAAGTGCCCATAGCTATGCCTTTCTGTTGCCAATATAACTGCCCATTGAAAATGAAAACATTATTTTCAAGAATTGTTTCCATAAAAAGACAAATTAGTTCTATAAATGTACCTATGAGCTCACTGTTGTTCAATAAATACTGTTTCATAAATTCAATGCCTACATCATTTGGTATACAGGTAAAAAGGGACTGCACGTCCAATGTCACCAAAATAAAAGTTTCACATTTATTATGACACTATAGGGATGAGTGCTACCAGAATCAATGTCTACAGTGACTGACATCAGCACATCATGTGATATCAGCCAATTGGATGTGCAGTGGGTAGGATAGGCATCATAATGGAATTCTCTCTGTCACTGTGTGTCTCACTCTTTTCCACATCTGTGCGTGTGTATGTTTGACATATTATAGTGAGTTGGCCTTTGATTTGTGTGAGTATTCCTATTCAATATGTGTGTGAAGCATAAATGGTGTACAACTTGGTATGTGCGCACAGACATCTGTGAATGACAGATATATATATATAGTCCACTGTGCTGTCAGACATGGGCTTCATTTCTCTAAGTGTAGGAGCATGCCCAGTATGACCTTCTGTATTGAGTGTGTGAATTCATTCCAGGTAGGGTTGTACTCCAGTCTAGAGTTTGGTGATCTACACCTGCAGCTAGCAACCTGTTTCTGCAGGATATCTGTAGATAGGTTGATAATATGGAGTCACAATGGGCGACAGATACTGTAACTATTGCTGTCTGAGCTGCTTGTGTTACATGGTTGGTGTTAGCAGAGATATTTTGACATATGTACTGTTTACACTGTGATGTATTATGTCATCAGCTACTGACAGATATAATTATTTGCTTATATTTATTTCCTGGGAAATACAAGATGAATGAAGCTGAGTCCAGTATTGTGGTCTGCAGCCTGCACATTCTTGCACACTCATGCCATTCTGGAGGGGTAGCTGCAGACACTTGCTGATAGCACTGTGTAAATGGTCCAACACCTTGGTACTATGGTTGCTGAGGATCCCTTTCTTGTACATATATTGACTTAAAAGAATGGCCATATCCTGCTATGGCCATACCTCTCAGCTGTACAGACTCACCCAGGTTACCCAGATGCAGGGCTCATATATTTGCTCAGTTCCCCTTCACATTGTGGTTTACTAGCAGGTTTGTAGCCTCCCTTTACTGGGTTTGCAGGCAGGGGTAGTATGGGCACACATCAGAGTTTCAGACTTCACACACTCCATGACATCCATGCTTGTACACCCCCCCACTGTTATTATATCATGTTCCTAACATTATGCGAGCAATATCTGAGAAGTATCCCTATAGTTGACCCTTCATCCCAGCAGTAGTTATGGATTGGTCCACAGTTTATGCAGTAGGACATGGGGGGCATGCTACTGGAATTTGTCAACATGGCCTTGCATTTCTGTTCTGTTGACTGTGTTAGGTTGTTAGTTGGGACCCCATGAGATACCATTGTTAGTTTCTACCCCATGAAATACCATACATTGGCAATACGGGTAAAGCACAGGCCTTTGACAGAAGACCTTAGGCCATCTGGTAGTGATGCCAGCCATCTGTAGCAGGCCAGTGCATTCTGTCACTCCTAAATTCCCAGGCTGCAAGCCAGTGGATTTCCCTGGGGTGACAGGGTAAGTGTGTAAGATGTTAATGGCAATAGTTCCTGTCCATATTGATCCATTGGTCTGGATGCAGGCAGGGTTCTACTTACAGCTAGGGACACATCTGCATAGGACACCTCTTCAGCATGCTGCATTTTGTGGGTATTCCCATATAGAAGTGGGGTCATACTGTACTCATTCCCAACAGCAAGGCTATGACCTGTGATAAACTGTGGCTGATGGCGGGGTGAGCTAAGTGCATGTGTGACATGGAAGCTTCTTGCAGCTGACTCACAGATACACCTGGGGCATTCCCCTTTTGCTGCCTTGTGCAGGGACATAGGTAGTCTCTCATTACTTCATAACTGTGCTTTTTGTGGTTTGCCAGTAATTGGCCAGACTACATCAGTATTCCATACTACATGGACAACTAATGTGCTGCTAAGTTGTATGTACAAGACAGTTACATTTTATGCACTCTGTTTAGGGAACTTCCACATTTGTACTGTGTATATGTATGGGCATGTCCATCTTTCAGACAGTGACAGATATTGACATCTGGACAGTGAGTATGGGTGACTACTGACATGGGTATTGCTGAGAAGCATTGTGGTTGGCACTGCAGTTGTCAGAACATGACCCTGTTAACCACAGTACTGCCCATAGGCCACCAAGACACAACCCTCAATGCCTACATGCTGACCACTTCCAGACAATATTAAACACACAACAACCTAACTCCCAGACCCCTGCATATTGCACACATGCAAAAATCTATCCTGTAGATTGGGAGATTGGGCCAGCTCGGGTAATCTGTGCTCCATTGATATTACTCCTCACACTTACATGTTACTGCATTTCTACATAGGATTGTGGAGGGGCACACCTGATGACTTTAAACATTTGCTATGACTGTACTGGTATTTCAGGTACTCTGTTGGCTTCCATTTCATATTGTATTCTGACCTAACATGCAGACTAGAGGCATATCAGTAGAGTACAGATATTAGGTTTTATTGCCTGCAGTTCAGTTTCAGACTTCTTACCCTTCAAACTTAACATACAACTGCCAGACCTGTTGTAGTCTCTCTGTGTAGGTCTGGAGGGGGGCTGTTCACCCTTGCCATAAATTGGAGGCCATAGCCCAGCCTTTCTTTATGGTCATCTACACCTGTCCTGCTGGCTGAGGCTGGTGGTGGGTATGTGAGCCTCACTAACATGCATGTGTGTGTGTCATTTGGGCCACCAAATGTACTGCAGTGGGATTTGTCACCTTGTCTAGTACTGCCTAGTATGTTGACACCAGTATTTGTTATGGATTTCATGCTGCCCATATAAGTGTCCACTATCTGCTGCCATCCCATTCAGCCACCCGATTTTCTTGCATGCTCGTGTCCATGCCATAGATACAACTATCAGAACATACTATTCCATTCAGTAATTGATAGGAAGAGTGACTTACCTTGTGGCTGGGCCAGTATTGAGGATGGTGCTGGATGGCTGACTATGTCAGATGCACATAGTACACTCCCTATACATGGTCAAGCACAGGTAGTGTCATGTTTGGCATCCCTTTTACTGTATCTGTGAGTCAGAGAGATGTGCCATTCCCTGGGTCCCTACCGTGTCAGTGTATGTGCTATGCATTGTCTCTTTGCCAAGGCCTGGGCATACTGGGCACACCTCCTTCAGCCTACATGGGCAGGCTCTGGTAGTTCCTCCTCCAAGTCACTCTGTGCCTGTAATGGCCTTGGCAATGGTGGAGGGCTGTGTGACCTTGCCCCGTGCTGTTCCTACTGCAGCTGTTTCCACAGGATCATATTGTGTAGCATGGCACATACTATAAACATTTGTGTACATGTAGCTGGAGAGTACTGCAAGGATCCACCGGATATGTTCAGGCAGTGGAACAGTGACTTGAGCATCCCAAGCATACACTCTATTATGATTCTAGTTTGTGTGTGTGCCTCATTATGGAGTTCTTGTTCAGGTGTGCATTTCTGAGGGGTGTCATCAGCCACGTCTCCAGTGTGTAGCCAGCATCCCCCATCAGGTGGCCATATGGGATGTCCCCACTAGAAAATGACTGGTACAGTTGTGTCATATGCCAGATGTGGGAGTTGTGATAGTATCCAGGGCTGCCAGCACACACATTCAAGATAATGCTCTGGGCATCACACATGACCTGGCAGTTGATGGAGGGGAAGCCCTTGTGGTTTATGTATTCCCTACCCTGCTCACCGAGTGGTGCTTTGATGTGTACATGCGTGCAGTCTATAGCACCCACTACCTCATGGTATTCTGCTATTTGGTTGAAGAGATGCATATTGCTGGTCAATGCCTCATGGGTGTTGAGGAAATATATGTGTTCACCGCCATGTGCTGGTATGGCATCCAGGAACTGGTAGAGTACCCTGGATGCTGATGCCTGTGAGATCCCCATGATAGCCCCAGTTGGCCTTTGGAAGGTACCTGTGGCTAGTATTCTTCAGCCTACACATACCTTGGTATCCACTGGGTTGCATTCCCCTCTGCTGGTTCTGTGTGTGAGGTGGGGTCAGCACAGCTCAACAATTTGCTCTAGAATGTCCCTCTCCACCCTATAGTGCTCCACTATCTCCAGCTCATGTTGCCCCTGGTAGGTTACCCAGGGTCTGTACACTCTTCTCCTTCTCCTCACTGTGGGATGGTCATCAGCATTCACATTCTTACCACCCTCAGCCTCTTGCACATATTGATGAAGTAGAGTGACAGCAGCCCCTAACATTTTGTTAGTTTTGTCAGGTAAAATTGCCCAGTCTGTGTACACCGGTGGTGTAGAGTATGTGTGCATACTTTATAGTAGTGTGCCGGGCTGTTGCCTATGTAATTGGCTGATTCTGATACATTTCACCTGCCGGCTATGCTAGATCTCCTTGATTTCCTTCCTACTGCTGTTTTCCCTTTCCATTGCCTTCCAGTTTAAGCCCCAAGGCGTGCTGTGCATACCCAGTGCTCAGATGTGAACAGAGCTGCTATTTCCTGTTTTTTTTTTTTTTTTTTTTTTTTTAAACCCGGTGCAGGGTGTGCATACCCATTTAGGCAATGTTAACACTGCTAGGCAGCCTCAGACACACCCCCTTTCTTAGCTTTGCTTTGCTAAAGGTAAACACAGGCTACACAGTTCCAATAAGCTTTCAGCATGCATGACACTCCCCCTTATGAGGTCATCCACCTCTTAGACTTATTCAGTGGTGTTGCTGCACCTATATGGATGGGTGCAAGCTAACACTGAGAGGAAATCTGTGCTTCAGTATCAATCCACTCATTTGCATAAACCAGAATGCTAATTCATAGTTGCCATACTCACACTGAGCCTTCCCCCTTAGCAACCACTATTCCCTGGTATTATTGTCTTATGCATCCATTGACTATTACGGCAAAATGCTGATTTGAGTTTAAAAGCCTATTTCCCCCTTTTTTCTTATTTTCGGGCCGATCCCATTTGCGCACCACTGCCCTAAGCTTAAACGGTCGAGATTGGCCAACAAAAAAAAGCAACTTGTTTTTTATAAATTTGCAACTATTTACATGCCACTGGGCATATATTTGGCCATTGGCATGCCTACTACATTGAATACATGCTCTCTTTCAAGCTGTCATGCCTTCATTTTGTAATTTGCAGAAATGCATTAGGTTGCTAATCGAATACATTTCTGCAGGTTACACTATTCCTGCACAGATGCCTGCCTGCTTCCTGGATCACTAATTCATCTAATTTGCATAGTTTTCACCAGCAAATGAGGTAATTAGCATATAGCAGTGGTGTCCATGCAGGAATAGTGTAGGTGCGCTCGTTCACATTTCGGGGGCTCGTTCATGGATCGCTCGGCAGCCATATTGCTTGCAGCAGTTCTTGCACTATTCAGGCACTCCGTGCACAGCTTTGAATCTGGGGGAGTGTTTGTCCAATGCAGTAAGGCTTTTAGGAGTAGACACAGAGTCACCAAATAGATATAAGTACTCTCATAGTTTAAAATATTTTCTAAAGGACCGGTGAAAAGTTTAAATATATTCAATAATAAATAATAAAAAACATGAAAATATGGAATATCTATTTACAATAAACACCAGAGTTTCAATCACAGGAAATATTAAAAATAACACAGAGCAATACAGAAAGATTGTACTTAATAAACCTCACTATGGTTTCCTGACTGATCTAAAGAATTACTATTTACTCGTGCCTTACTAGAGCGAGGCAAGATGAAGCGGGTGAAAAATCCTTCTTTGTCAGGTTACAAAAACAGACTGCTCTGAGATGTCTCTCTCATCTGATATTAAAACATAATTTTTGTGATGGATTACAGAATGATATCACATGCATCTAGTCATCTGACTTCTGGTTCCCATACTATCCCCATTGCTAGAAACTGAACCAGAATTTAGCACATATGTGTTACCATATACAGAGGCAGAGCTTTGCTGATATGTGTTAAAATATTCTTCCTATAGGAGCTAATAAACCATTATTTGGCACAGACATGTAGTGCCTGGCTGCAATCAGAACTGTAAGGTACAATCTTTATGACCTAAATTAAATAATTTAATTTCTACCTATTTTTCAAAGTTACCTCCAAGAGGTTATAAACAAAAGATTGAGTGGGTATTTTTACCCCTGCTTGGCATAGGGGGAGGTATTCAAAATGATGTAAGACAAGCAAGCAGTAATACTTATAGGAAATCAGCTATTTTTAAGTTCAGCCAGCAATTTTATAACATCAAGAACATCAAGAATATCATTCAGCATAACTAGAACATTTTAGTATTGATGTAGACCAGGCACAGCTAGTAGGACCAGTCCCTAACATTGTATACAAAAGAGACTGCAGCATAAAAAACATGCTGGAGAGACAAAAACAGGGTCTGGACAGAGGTTTAGGGATGGTAAAATGTGGGTACTGGCATGGGTACTGCCTAGTGTCAGTACATTCTTGACGCAAAAGACATTTTGATTCCTAATTATGGGAAACATATTATAAAAAGTAAAATGTCTTGTAACAGCAAAGCCGTGGTTTATTTGGCCTTATGCTCAAAATGTCTATTTTACTACATTGGCAAAATGAAGAATATATTAAGCAGCAGAATTTATCAACACTATTATGATATAAATAAGAAGGATGACAAAAATGCATTAGAATCACACATTAATGCCAACGAAGGACACGGGTTCAAGTTTGTTGTTATTGAACAAATCAATCTTGGAGAAAGAGGTGGGCCTTTGAATAACTTCATGGAGTTATCAGAACTGAAATGGCAAATAAAAGCAAATGCATCAGTGAGCACAGGGCTCAACAGTGCTGTGTCTATTAGTTCTGTCCTAAGATTGAAAGCACAATTTTTCTTATAAAGAAAGTTTTTAATACAAGTTAGGATGTTTTTTAGGAAATATCATATATGCATGTCAGGTATGTTCAGATGATTTTTGTATGTCTTGTATATAAGGGATGTTGGGTAATGTTACTTCATTCTGATGAAGTTTCCATTAGAGAGATGAAAGCGCTCAATAAAAAGTTTCCTGAGTGGATCTGGATCTTGGTTCTTCTTTTTCTGTGAATATTTTTCAAAGTTAGCTAGCATGACATTAACTTCTTCTTTTCCAGTATCCTATTTACAACAGTACAGTCTGATATAAATGTATATTTCTTTCCTGTCTAGCAGGACACACTGTTGATACATTTTTAACACAAGCAGCTTTACAAATACATTTTTTAACCCAAGCATATGTGCAAATCAGTTTCATATACAAATGACATATAATTATTTACAGAACTCCAGCTAGCTGTCCTGGCATATGTTACACATCTACTGCCCTCCCACTCATCACAAATCAAATCTAAAGGCCTCCTAACCCTATGCCTATACAGCAACTCAAAGGGTGAAAAACCTTTGGATTCCTGGGGTATCTCTCTTCATGCAAACAGCAGATGGGGAGAATATTTGTCCTACTCTCTCTTAAACTGGTCTGCAAATGCCCATAGCAAGGTCTTTAGTACAGAGTTTAACCTCTCCACAAGACCATTAGTCTGGGGATGGTAGGGGGTGATCTTTAGGTACTTCACTCCACAGTGCTTCTAAAGACAAACCAGCAGGTCTTACATGAAATTGGCACCTTGGTCATTCAGTATTTTTCTTGGGAAACCTACCCTGCTGAAAATCTCTAACAAAGCATTTGCCACCTTCTCTGCCCTGATGGAGGACAGAGCCATGTCTTCAGGGTATCTAGTAGCATAATATACTACCACCAGAATATAATTCTTCTCTGTGGAACTTAGGGTTCTCAGAGGCCACACAATAGCAATAACTACCCCCTGAATTGTCTCCTAAATCACAGGCAAAGGCATCAAAGGAGCCTTGACCTTGTCCCCTGCCTTGCCTACTTTTTGGCACTGCTCACAGATCTTGCAGTTTCCTGTTACCTCCCATGCAATTCCAGGCCAATAAAAGTTCTGCATAATATGTAATTTGGTACGCTTTATGCCAATATGACCTGAAAAAGGAATGTCGTGGTCTATGGCTAGAAGTTCCAGATGGCAGGTTCTAGGCACTACCAACTGCTGTATTGCCTCACCATCTAGTTCTTCATCAGGATTGCACTCTCTATAGAGTAACACTTTGTTCCAGTATATAGACTGCCCTTTTCTTTGAGAATCAGGCACCTGCTTAGCTACCCCCCTCAAGTGTCATAAAGTAGGGTCCAGAGCTTAGCCTGTCTCAACTCTGTCTTTGTGACCCTTCCCAGTTTCCTTTTCACAGGAAGCCTGGTATCCTCTGACAGTGGTGACTCACTGTCAGCCTGGGTACTACCACTCACTTCTGCCCTTGCAGTCACTCTGTCCAAGGGAACATCAGTACCTACCAGCAGCTGTGGCTCCCCTTCAGGATGACTGCTACAGAGTAGCTCTCTCCCTGAAATCCACCTCAACAGCCCTGGCGTCAGGTGTGGGGTCTGTCTGGGTATCCCCCAGGCTACCAGACCCACATGCTTGTCTCCAAGCCTGACTGGGTGTAACTACATGCATAGAAGGTACTGCATTATCACAATCATTCCCTATCAGGATATCTGCAGGGGTATCCTCAAACACACCTACTTGCTTGCTTCCTTTTCCACCCTCCCAGTCAAGGTGAACTCTGGCCAAAGGCATTTGGAATGGAGTACCTCCTAAAGCTCTGATTGGAGTGGATTGCTCAAGCAAGTACTGTTCTGTTTAACCACTGCAGGCTTCACAATGGTTACATCAAGAGACTGTTTTGCTCTTAGCAATGGCCTGTTTGTGATCCACTAAGATCAGATATAAACTCTAGTTGATCCCCCTGTTGTCTCCATACAACTTACCACTGGCATAATGTTATTCCCACTTGCTGGCTCCTCTAGGTTTTGTTTCCCACCTTGCTTCAATGGACATCTATATGATATATGGCCCCACTGGTTAAATTTAAAACATTTAACTCTTGATTCTGACCATGTACCTGAACTAGTGGCTTCCTGTGTTACTGGTAGACTCTTTTAGGGTGGTTTAGACTGCCAACCATAGATTCCCTTATATTCATGTGCAACACTGGTTATCCTCTTCCTGTGCAGTAATGCCCTACTTGATAATTAGAGATCCCCTTTTTCCCCAGCTCATCTGCAGAGTTGCATTCATGGTCTGCCAACCAGCTTCTCATGTCCTCAGGTAAAGTGCTAAGGGCTTGTTACATCACTAAAAGGTCTTCCAGCCCTTCTAAAGTGGTGGTCTGACACCCACTCAGCCACCTATGAAAATAAGTTCTTAACCGAGCAATACAATCACACACACTATGCTCACAAAACTTTTTTTCTGTATGCTTCAGGTGTTAACTTAAAACATTCTAGTAATCATGTTTTATTCTATCATACTTTAAACAATCAATAGCAGGCAATTCAGAAACAACAATTACAGCTTTACCATGGAGTAAGGGGGTCAGGAACATATACTGGAACCCTTGGTCAGCATTATACTGTTTACATGCTCTTTCAAATATATGGATAAAACTATCAAAATTATCACTCTCTGTAATCTGTGGAAAAATTTACTGACCTTTATTGCTTTATGGGTTCAGTTATACCCTTCTCCATTACCTCCATGACCTTGGTGATGAGTCAGCATTCCCCTCTCATGTTAACACTACTTCTCATTTTCTTCAGCATTCAAATGCCACAGTCTCTCTGCTGATTCTAATTCCAAATGTTTGGCCTCCAGTTCAAGTTTCTTTAACTCCAGATGGATTTTTAAGCCCTCTGAGGGAAAGGTGAACTATTCAGATTCTGAGGGCTGCAAATTCTCATCACCAGGCTGGTTAGCCTTCTGATTGCTGGTCTGAGCTGTGACTAAGGCTGAAATAATTTCCTCTTTAGTCAGGTTGACATGCATCAGTCCTTTGGCTTCACACACCTTCGGCAACTTGTTCTTTGTCAGCTTGCCATAATTTTCTGCTAATATCTTTGCCTGCTTTTCCTGCCTAAGCTAAACTAACCAAAAACATGTTGTGAGATGAAATTCTGAATGTGTACCTTCTGGCTGCTGAGAATACACACACCTTCAGTGACAACTGCCTACAGGTACAGACGTTCAATTAATATCCACACCACTCCTCAACAATATGTGAACATCCTTCTTTGGTGTCAGTGGTGAGGATTCAGGCTGCTTGATTACTGGCTCAGAGAGGGGGCATCACACAGACAATAAAGGTATAAGAAGAATTCACAAGTTTAGCACAAGTCAATACCTCTTATTTATCTTGCCTCCCTACAGCACTTAGATGACTTCTGTTTCTTCCATCCTTTTAACATGCTGTCACATTAGAAGGCAGCAGTGAATTAACTGAATTAACTCATGGCATTCTAAATATGGTGAGATGTATTTCAAAACTTTGATTCCCAATACTGCATTTTAACCCAATGATGACCTGAAAAAGTCTTGACTAAGGAACAAAATCAGTCTTATTTTCTTTCAAGGAAGAAATATATTATATCCATGGCTTAATCTTTAAAACTGGCAAAACAGTTTTTCAACTTCAGATGTGACAAAAACAATAGAAGATAGGAAGACAGATAGTTAAAACATACATAAATTATAAATGGAAATAACACCTGCTTCCCTATCCTCCTAAAAGTGGTCACTGGCACCCCTCTGGTATTACACTGGAAAGAAAGTAAATGAATAAATGGCCTCAATCATATATTTCAAGTTGTTGCTGTCTTGCAGTAACACAGCTTGTCTCTTTACTGCTACCCACAAAAGACAGCCATATTCTTGATACTCCTCTTATGTCAGACTGAGAGTTAGGTGAAGAAACAAAATGCCAAAGTAATATATTTCAATTTAATACTTTTAGATATACAAATACATCGTACCTCCTTACCCTTAACCCCAAAAAAGCCACTTCTAGACACATTTCTTCATCACAAATATAGACATGTCAGATTTAGGACTCAGAGGAAAGTAAAAAAATAATGATCAAAGTAATGTATTCCAATATACTTTCCTAGACAAGGTAATGACAACTGGCAAGCTAATGTGACCGGTTGTGCAATCCTCTGAGGTCTAACTCTGTGGAAAGTTAAATAAATATTACTACACGGTCTCCAGCTCCCACTTAAACTGTGGAACCTTCTGTGCATAACTCTGAGCAGGACTGGCTGTAGATTAGACCAGGCACAGAGCAGAGGTTTGAAGATGTGTCTGTGTCAAAATCCCCATATATATATATATATATATATATATATATATATATATATATATATATATATATAGCACAGGATGATAGGGCACCAGGCCCAGATGACTTGAATGTAATGCATTTTCTGCCTTATTTCTGAAAAAAACAACTACTTTTTGCTTTCCAATATTGTGTGTGTAAAGTGATAAAATTGCAGGTATTATCTTTTTTACACACACACACACACACACACACACACACACACACACACACACACACACACACACACACACACACACACACACACACACACACACACACATGCACACATTTACTGGCTTAACAAAGGAAATAAATACAAAATATATAAATAAATCCATGAATAAATAAATAAATACAAGGTCATAGGTAAGTACTAGGCCAGCTGTCCTTGCAGGCCATTTTAAGTCCATCCAATTTTCCTTGCAAAGATAAGAATCAAATCTTGTACTTTGGGTATGTGAGGTAAACACCTTAACCATTATACCAAATCCCAAATATGTAATTATATGGAGGTTCTGGTCCTGGTCATAGAACTACCACATCTGGAGGGATAAACTACTGTAGTACTTTATTCATCATGTGATATAAATAGGATCTGCTGGAGAGGCAGGTATGTATCACAGAGATTACCCCTTCTCTGTAACAGGCTCCCCATCCATGTGAAGCAGAGTTCCTCCCTAACTCACTTTAAGTGTAACTTGTACAACTGGATAGGGAACAGGAAGTTCATTCCTGGTTTGGCACCTGTGTCTCTAATGAACACAGGCAGCCTGTAAATGGTTCATCCCCAGGCTCCTGCTCATAAATGTTTAATCTCTCAAGCCCCTGATAACACTTAATAATAGCATCAGAACTTGTTAGAGATTTAGGATGCATGGCAAGGCTTAAAAAGTCCCTTATGGTCATTAGCCTAGTAAGCAACTATGAACCTATGACAGCTCATGTCTGCTGGCAAAAACTGCATAACCCTTAGAATGGTTTCTACTAAAGCTATAAATAGATAATTCATGAAAAAGTCTATGCAATACGTTGTAAGGTTCATAGGTTCATAGGTAGGTACTAGATTATCAGCCCAAGGGCCTAAGTAAGTCTAGTCAACAAGGTTCCCTGGCTTACACCACCCAAGAAAGTTATTTTCTTGTGCCCATGTCGAGCAGAGCCACCAAAGTGATCCCCAGGGTGTATTTCCTATTTCCCATCCACTTATCAAGATTTTTCTTGAAGAGTTGTAATGTGGAACTTTGCTTGACATAGATGGGTAGCTTGTTACAAAGTATGGGAAGTCTCTGGGACATGAATCTATCCCTCCAGCATGTCCTGTTTATTGTGGTGACAAGGTTTAGGTCTCTAGAGCATGTAGCTCGGACGGATTGGGATTTCTTTAGGTGTAGCATGTCCAACAGCTCTGGGTATGATATAGCTTTATATGTTAGGCACAGATCACCTTGGAGTAGGCAATATGCTACGGACAAAAGCTGGAGTTTTTTAAGATGGTCAGTGTAGGACATCTGTTTGAGGCCAGTAATCTTCTTTGTGAGGTACTTCTGTGGCCTTTCCAGCTGCTGCAGATGTCTTGTGAGGTACATTCCAAAAGGGGCATTGTACTCTATAATGGGTCTAATGAGTGTCGAGCAGAGGGGAATAATGACCTCTTTTTTCCTAGATGAGAATCCTTTTGTGATGAGGTGTGCCACATAGAAGAATTTCCTGACTGCTGTGGCAATGTGATTATTAAAGAAGAGACTACTGTCCACTTGGGTCCCTGAGTCTCTTATCACACATTCGGAGTTAAGTAGACTGCCACTTATGTGGTAGTTCATGGGTACAGAGTTTTTACCAAAGGGGATGACAATGCACTTTTGGCATTGAACTTGAGGCCATGGCTCTGACACCAGGCATCTGTCTCAGTGAAGCCCTTCTGTAGGATATCCACATCATTTGGGTACTCAACTATGGCTTCTAGTTTGCAGTCATCTGTGAACTTTAATAGCCAAAGGCCTTCTGTGTTAGTCTGTACTTCAGAGAAGTAGATACCAAATAGGAGAGGTCCCAGGACTGAACCCTGTGGTACTCCATTTGTCACTGGTTTGAAGTCAGATTTGAAGTCTGCAACTTTTACAGTGTGGGTTCTGTCATTGAGCCAATTGGTAGCCCATCTTGTGAGTTTAGCTATAATTCCAGAATGGGTGATGGTATTGAAAGCCTTGGTGAGGTCAAGATAGGCTTTGTGAACCACTTTACCCTCGTCTACAGCTTTGATGACTGCCTCAAAGAAGTCGATCAGGTTCAGGAGGCATGATCTGCCTTTCACAATCGCGAACTGGGTGGGGTCCAGAGTTTGGAGGTTAACAATGTCTTTGTTTATGAGTTCCATGATGATACGTTCCATGGCCTTACAGACCAGGCTCGTCAGGCTAATAGTGCGATAGTTCCTGGGATCAGTGGTGGCTCCCCTTTGTGGAGTGGGATAACCGTTGCTGTGTGCCATTCAGTGGGCACAAAGCCTGATGTGAGACTGACTGAACATGGTGCTTAGTTGGGGGAGCCAGTTTTTCTGAAGCTTGTGTAAAACACAGCCTGGGATGTTGTCTGGTCCCATGGAGGCTGTATTTTTGGATTTAGAGAGTGCAGCATTTACCTGCATATTTGTGATTACAGGGACTCTACATTCCTCATATATATATATATATATATATATATATATATATATATATATATATATATATATATATATATATATATATGCCCTTTAGGGGATGAGAGGGGGGTAAAGTTAGCTGCCAGGACGTTGGCAATATCAATTGTTTCTGTAATTTGCATGCCATTGTGCTGCAGCTCAGAGCAGATCTGCATGTTGCCATTGAGAGTCTTGACATAGCTATAGAATGCTTTGTGGTTGTCCCTAGAATCAGTGGTGATTTTGTTTTTGTAACTAGCTTTGGAGGATCATATAAGGGATCTCAGCTTCTTACTGAGGATGACCAGGGAACTCCTCCACTCATGGGATTTTACTCTCTTTTGCAACAGTTTCTTCCTTCTGTTGTAGAGTTTGTTTATGGCAGGGGACCACCAGATTGGCTTACTTTTTTTGGAGGATAGCATCTTGGTTCTCTTTGGGATAGCACGATCCATGCACTCGTGTAAGTGCTTATAGAGTGCATTGCTTATAGAGTGCAGCTGTATAGGATTCAGCAGTCGTAACTGTATTGTCCATCTGCATGGGTGTCATGAAGTTCCCCACTTCTGTCTTCATGAAGTTGGCTTTGGAGAAATTTCTTACTGTGATTTCCTTAATGGGGTGGGAGGGTTGGGGCGGGGTGTGGATATCTAGGGTGATTAGCTTATGGTCAGATCTGACCAACGAGGAGTTGACTTCAGGTGTGGAACACTGGTCACTCATGCTGGTAATGACTAGGTCTAAGATATTATTGCCCCTGGTGGGGGTGTGGATAAGTTGATCTACGGCATTGGAATTTATGAATTCCAGAAAGCGTTGAGCGAGGGAGTTGGTACATGAGTAGTTTTCCCAGTTAATGGTAGGGTAGTTGAAATTGGCCATTATTAGGGTACTTGGTTGAACCCTAATATTTTCCAGTATATCAAGAAAAGAGGAGTTGGAATCCTGGGGCATGTTTGGGGATCTGTAGCAAGTTACAATTTGGATTGCAGTTTTGCCCAGAGTTAGTTGCACTTGGATAACCTTGGATGAATTATGCTGAGCAACTAGCCTGAAGGTGTGATTATCCTTAATGAATATGGACATACCTCCGTGTTTGGTGTTCTGGTCCAGGTTAGGTGTCCGAAAAGTGTGGTATGAGTTATAGCCTGGTAATGCAGGGGTGCTCTCCAGAGCCTTGAACCATGTCTCAGTCACTGCACAGATATTGATGTTCTCCATTTTAAGGAGTGCCTCAAAGGAATGCATTTTGAGGTTTAGACTTCTAGCATTGAGTAGCATTACCCTCAGTTTTTGCTTGCCTGTTCCTGTTATGGTGATGAATTTGTCATTTGAACCTTGACTACAAAGGGCACTATAGGGGCAGCAAGAGCCTTAGCCAGTATCCAGAATTCCGGGGGTGACAGGTGCAGGGCATCTCTGGCAAAGCACTGTGGTCTGTCAAACATGTTGTCCCAGGCAGACAGATACTGGATCCCCTTAGAATGACACCAGAAGCTTAGCCAATTGTTGAAGTCAATCATTTTGTCCTTGTATTGCAGTATCATTCTGTGCAATGGCAAGATGCTACTCAGGGCTAGGGTCATACCTGCCTGGGCTAAAAGATCGGAGAGCTCTTCCATGTCTCTTTTCATGTAGTCCAGGGAGGTACATCTCAGGTCATTCACACCAACAATGACAATGACTTAGTCATATTTGTACTTGCTGTGGAGTGACCTGAGTGCATGGGTCAAGTGGCAGATTCTGGCACTGGACAGGCAGCTGACAGTAACCTTCTCCTTGTTTAGCCTGGTGAGTGGGACATCAGTGTGCCAGACTATAGAGTCACCTATGTCTAGTGTGCTGGTGTCAGAAAAATATGTATTAATGTGTGTATGCTTAATGCTAATTAGAAGCTAAATGAGTTAACATGTTTTTCATTCTATTTTATATGCACTGTTTTTTTTTATATAAATTGAGTTTCATATGAGACTGAAAAGATGCTTTTTGAAACTGCAGTGTGCTTTCTGAGACTTGCAAGATGCCCTCTGACCTACTAATTGCTAGTACAGCAATATTCATGTTTATGCCTTTTGGAAATGTACTTGAGAAGCAGGTGCTTATCTGCTAGATCAGGAGAGAATGAATGAACAATGCTATATCCTGTAAATGTAATGATTCTAAACAATCAGCTCTGTTCAAAGTATGAGAACATGCACAGCTGCAGTAGCTTAGAGATAATGCAGACAAAGGATTATTAGAGAAATGAACTGCTAGCTTTGTGCTTGAATTAACCATAGTACCTTGAATGGTAACATTGCATGTATCTAACCAGTGGTAACCAAGGCCACATTGTTTTCCTTAGGAAGTTTCTCACAAAAATTGATAAATCAGCAGAAATTCATGAGACTAATTGTTAATAAGTGATGATGAAAAGACTTGTGCAGCTTGGTAGGCAATGTCTTATTAGAAAGCGTATAAAAATGAAAGTATTTTCTGTTTCTAGTTAGACAAACTCTGTATTAGCACATTTTTGTCTCCTTGTTGCAAGATTAAAGTGCCTTAACCTGAACCTACCGTGTTTTGATCATTTTTAAAGTATATTTTTCCTTTGACAGTTTGGTCCTTCGGACCGGAAAGTACCTCTCACTCTAGGCCTAGGTTAGAATTGGGCCCAGTGGCATGTACCCGTATGGAGAAGTGGCCACATCGGCTCTTCTGTTTTGAAAGACCTCCGACTGAATTGCCGTTCGAAAGAGGCCAGCCAATGTTTCTGATTTGGGATTGGAGGATGAGTCAACAATCCGGTGGATCAACTCACGGAGGGTCAGGTAAGGAGGAATTTACCTTTTTTCTGTTTTAGATCAGGGACTAGTTACAGAACTGTTTTGTCAGGGAGATTTGCATGCGCAGATCAGGGACAAAAAGATTACTGTCTTGTCATAGATCAGGGAAACAGAATAGGTAGACAGTTATTCTAGATAAACTGTGAAAAGGTGTAAAATCGTGGTACCACGTGATAAGAAGGGTTACATAACAATTTACAGCTTAGCTAAGGCAATATGGGAAATCAGTGCACAAAAAGTTCCCGAGACCCGCCCTTAACCGAAGACGCAAAATATATGCAATTACAGCGTGCCGATAATGTTAAGTACTATATGAAATGGGTTGACAAATACAAAGTTGATGGTAATTTAGATAAATCTTCACTTATTAAACTTGTCAGACAACTTAAAACAGACGCAAAAGGTCAGCTAAAAAAGCAACGGCAATTAGGAGTCCCTCAGGTACACAGGTGGCTTGAGGAAGCAAACCGTAGGGAACAAAAGATTAAAAATTCAAAAGCAATGTTCTTAGACAAAGAGGATAATAACTTGGTAATAGTGACAGCCCCTCCTCTGCCCCCCTCCGCTTCCCTTACCAGAATATGAAGCGAGTGGACAAGCTGATCCACCTCCGCTATACCCAGCTGCTCTTGCAAAATCGAAACCGTTTGTCAGGGATCCTATCGAGACTACGTCTCGAACTCGTAACTTGAGAGGGTATATTGAATTATATGAAATGAATAGAAATTCACAAGCTATGAGTGAGGAAGAAATATGTCCACTCATAGAAGTACAAAATCCATAGGCAGGACAGGCAGGACAAGATCCGACTCTTCTAGTTTATAGACCGTGGACACCGGAAGATATCCGGAAAGCCACAGAGGGAATTCCCCATCCAAAAGTTAATTTTAAAAAATTCTTAGAAGACTTACAGGGCATGAGGTTAAGTTACCATTTGAATGGAGAAGAAGTAGAAAAAGTAGTTAGACAAATTGTAGGTCCAGATTGGCACATGATCAGTGGCAACTGGAATCCCCGTGACGCAGAGCTCAGACCACACCCACATAGTAATGCAGAACTGGACAACAGAGTAAAAGGTCTGACAGACCAAATCTCTGAAAAATGGAAGCCTAGGGCTGATTGGACTTGCATTAATCAGTGCATACAACAAGAAGGCGAACCTGTTGATAGATATTATGCTAGATTATTAGAATGTTTTAATAACCATTGCAAAATGCAAGTACCTGAAGATCAAACACATGATTCCCCATATGAGCAACAACTAAAGAATGCGTTCTTAAAAGGCAGTATTACTCTCATTAGCAGCTTTATTACAAAGCACATGGTAGATCATCGTACAAGTAGATTACAGTCATTACTTGAATATGTAAGACATGCTGAAAGGCATTTTAATAGCAAAAAGAAAAAGAAAGCTCAAGTATTTGCAGTAGAAGATGGGTCAGAAGTCTTTGTAGTACAAACCGTGAAGAAGGGTAAGAAAAATGCTCAGGGAAACAAACAATCTGATAAACGATCAGAAGATTTTGAAGAAAGAAAGAAAGAAAAGGGGTGAATGTTTTAAATGCGGAAAAAAGGGACATTTGGCAAGGGATTGCAGGCTAAATAAGGAGGTAACTACGGAAGATAAGGAGGGTGAGGAATGACTATATGATAGTCAGGAATCATTTGATGAGAATAAACAGGAAAAGACAAATGCAAATGTGGTAGCAAGGGTAGAGGATGTGACAGAAGGGATAGAGGATGTACATGAATTCATAGATGACGAAGAAAATGAAATTTTGGACTTAGCATTATTGAGCCTAGAGCTCTACTTAGCAGACACAAAACCGGAAGTTACGAATCTGGTAGAGGGAAGGGAAGTCAAATTTTTGTGTGACTCAGGAGCTTCACGGACCCTGATACATCCTTTCAAACTACCAGAAGATGCAGAAACACCAGATTACATACTAGTGAAAGCAGCTAATGGACAGCTGTATCGGGAGACACTCTCCCATGACATAGCAATAACTGACCCCATTTCAGGAATGACCCAGAAAAGCAAAATTGTTGTTTCTGCAAAATGCCCAGTGAATCTCTTGGGCAGAGACTTGATGCAGATATTTAGCATAGCCATAGTTCCAACTATGCAGGGTATGGAAGCACAGCGACAAATGGATATTTTTGTAGTGCGACTGGAGGGTGAAACATATTATTGGTACAGCCAGGACTTAGTTACGACTGGTTCAGGGGCAGTAACTGAAGAACTGATGAACGTAGCCATCAGCAAATCCCCCTCCCTTGACACTGACAAACAGCATTTGTTGCATTGTACTCTGTATTGCTGTAATAGACCAGGACCTGATAAAGAATATAAGCAAGAGTTGTTTAAAAACCATGCTAATAGGCTAGTATTATGAAATTAGTACTGGGACACAGAAGGAAACAGTGTAATAAGCTGTTCATTGCCCCAGGAATTTTTAGCACTTTACAAATCTAATCGATTACCACATGTGAGTTTAACTAAAAATAGAAATTTGAAGTGGGCAGACTTAGAAGAAAAAGTCACAAGGTGGAAAAAACAGACAGAGTTAGAACTCTCTGAACAAGGAGTACAGAAGCAAAAATTGAATTGGATAACACAGACACACCCAGCTGTGCACTCACAGGCAAGTGAGGATAGCTGAGTATTACTCTTACTGGAGGAAGAGGAAAAAGCCTTACAAGACATACCAGAGACTCTCTGGCCAACAGGGAAATCAGAAGTAGGACTTATTCGTACAGCAGGACCAATTACTATTACGCCAAAATCAGCATTTAGACCTCAGAAAAGACAGTATCCCTTGAGAAAGGATGCAGAGATAGGGATCAAACCTATAATAGCTGCCTTACTTAAGGAAGGAGTCTTGATAGAATCTCCTGATTCACCATGTAATACACCCTTATTTCCTGTTAGGAAAGCAAATGGAGAATGGCGTATGGTCCAAGATTTACAAGCTGTGAATGACGCAGTTATACCCAGGGCACCAACGGTGCCAGATCCACACACCTTATTGAATGATTTAAAACCTCAACAGAAGTATTTTTCAGTGGTAGATATTAGCAATGCATTTTTCTCGATACCGATACACCCAGACAGCCAACATTGGTTTGCATTTACATTTCAGGGGAAACTGTATACATATACGAGACTACCACAGGGATATTGTGAAAGTCCAACGATATTTGCACAAGAAATGGCAAGTAACCTGGCAGGATTTATCCCACCGAAAGGTAGTCAGATTTTACTTTATGTAGACGACATTCTGCTGGCAACCCCCACCCAGAAAGAATGCAGAGAAGATACCATAGCATTATTACAATTTTTAGCTGCTCAGGGACACAAGGTAAACAAGAACAAACTGCAACTTTGGAGAAAACAGGTTAAATACCTGGGATATGTAATATCCAAAGAGGGCAGAATATTAGATGAAGACAGAAAAACGGCAATATTACAAGCACCTAGACCAACTACCAAGAAGGAAATGATGTCCTTCCTGGGAACTACTAACTTTGTCGGAGTTGGATACCAAATTATGCTTTGGAATCTGCTCCGCTGACTAATTTGATATTCAAAAAACCGATGGCAGCATAGGATTTATTACAGTGGACACCAGAGGCAGAATCAGCTTTCTGCAAACTGAAACAACTGATAGCATCTTCCTTAGTTTTAGGATTACTAAACTATCATAAGCGATTTTTCCAAACTGTAGACTGTAAGCAAGGTTATATGACATCAGTGTTAACACAACAGCATGGGGACAAACAACGCCCCATAGCTTACTATTCATCACAGTTAGACCCAGTGGTGAGATCCTTGCCCCACTGTGTACAAGCAGTAGTTGCAGCTGCAATGGCAGTGCAGGCTTCAGCCTTAGTAGTATTGTTCCACCCTCTCACATTGAGAGTGCCTCATGCAGTCGCAATTATTTTACTGCAAGAAAAAGTAGCATATCTTTCTCAGGCTAGACATCTTTCCTCTATGACTATACTGTTGAGCCAACCTCATATGACAATTGAATGATGTACAACTTTGAATCCGTCAACCTTGCTCCCAACCCCTGCAGATGGCAAACCACACTGCTGCCTGCAGGAGATTGAGCAAAAGACACTACCTAGAAAAGATCTTACAGATGTTCCCTTGGATGATGCTGAGGTGACATACTATGTGGACGGCTCGTGCAGGAGGGGTCCTACAGGACAGAACCTAGTGGGGTATGCAGTAGTCTCTGATACCGAGATTTTAGAAGTGAAGTCTTTACCACACAACTTATCTGCACAAGCAGCAGAATTGATTGCCTTAACGAGGACATGTGCCTTAGCAAAAGGCAAGAAAGTGAATATTTTTACTGATAGTCAGTATGCTTTTTCTACTGTACATGTTTTTGCGCAACAGTGGAAAAATAGAGGAATGATAACATCTACTGGTAAACCAATTAACCATGTGCAATTTATTTTAGATTTGTTAGACTTTATTCAGTTACCTCAGAAAGTAGCCATTTGCAAATGCGTAGCTCACACCAAGCAACAGGACAGCATTTCAAAAGGTAATGTGAGGGCTGATACAGCTGCAAAACAGACAGCTTCAACTTCAGAAGTTTTACTTTTGAGTGAAGAATTACAACCTTCTGAGATTTTAGATTTAGAAATGTTAAAAACAATGCAGACACTTACTACAAATGTAGAAAAACAAAAGTGGATAAAACGAGGAGCAATCCTTGAGAAGGGACTGTACATCTCCAAAGAGAAGAAACCAATTCTACCATCTAACTTGTTTAGATATGCAGCTTTGTTGAGCCATGGGCAGAGCCATGTCTCAACAGGGGGGATGGTACAGTTAGTGAATCGAGTGTTTACGACGTATGGATTTACTAATTACACAAAAAATGTTTGTGCAGCATGCCATGTTTGTAACAAGCATCATGCACAAGGGGCATTGAAAGCTAAGCAAGGGAGTTTCCCCTACATCACCGTATCCGTTTCATACTATTTGTATGGATTTTATAGAACTGAACAAATGCAAAAATAAGAAGTACTGCCTTGTCATTATAGATATGTTTTCCAAATGGGTGGAAGCTTTTCCAACTAAAAATCCAGATGCAGCTACTGTTGCAAAGGTCCTTGTTAAAGAAATTATACCTAGATTTGGCATACCGGAAAAGATTTATAGTGACAATGGCACACATTTTGTAAACCAAACAATGCAACAACTTAGTCGCTATTTCGGGATATCATTAAAAAACCACTGTGCATACCACCCCCAATCTGCAGGATTAGTAGAGAGGCATAATGGGGTGTTGAAGAGTAAACTTAGGAAATTGATTAGTGAGACACAAAAAAACTGGGTGCACTGTTTACCTCTGGCACTGTTAAGCATGAGAACTGTTCCAAATACAAAAGGATTGACTCCTTTTGAAGTTTTGTTTGGGAGGGCATATTATACACCTCAATGGAAACCTCTCATGTCTGCAGAGCAGGAGGCTGACAGTTCACTTGCAGGGTATATGAGATGATTTTTGAATAACAAACTTTTGCAGTTAAATTCTGTTTCAGATATAGAGCAAACGAAATCGGAAGCAGCAGTAGCCCCAGGCACCTGGGTCTGGGTGAAGATAGTGAAGAGAAAAAATTGGAGTTCTCTGAAGTGGAAGGGCCGTACCAGGTACTACTGTCGACACCCACTGCAGTCAAGATCGCGGAGCGATCATCCTGGATTCATTTGACACACTGTAAACTGGTTAAGAACTTTGAACTGGACAAAAACCTTGTTACTGTTGTACAACGAGAACAAAATGACCAGGTATAGAGCAAATAGAGACACTGAACATCCTCAGAAAGCTTGCATGATTATTTTGATAGCTATGCTAATAACTTTGTTCTTTTTGGTGTGGCCTTTCCTTTTTCCTGCCACAAAAGTTAAACTGATTAAACGAGATGAACCAAACATAGACTGGCACCCGAACTTTAACACTTATCAGGCAATTACACATGTGTATGCTGAGACTTTTAATGTTTTGAACTGCTGGATCTGCACAGCCATACCAACAGCATACGGGGGGTTATTAATAACTGCTATCCCCCTAGGGGTCAATGAGACCTGGGAAAATCTGTTTTTTGACACAGTATCTATTAAAGCATATGATAAGGTAGCACTGTATTTGCCTGTGACACAAAAGGAAATTGTATGTTTCTACAAGAACGACACAATACAAGTGGGTTGGAGCAAGTGTAATGTGACTGTACAATATAAATGTTATACCAAAGCAAACAATCTGGGTGGAACTTGTAGTTCAGATTATGACTCATTTCTTAAATCCATGCATAAGACTCTTGATCAAGTGCAATGTAATCCTGTACTTTTTAAACAGTTATCTGTAATAGATAGGAAAATGTTTCATGCAGGACAGTCATTTCGTAACAAAGTAACTACTAAAGTAGAGAATTGTTATTTTGTGTGTGGTAAAAAAGCATATAAATGGTTACCTGAGAATTGGTCCGGCAGTTGTTTTTGGGGTACCTGGTCCCAGCCATACGACACACTGCAGTCTTGCCTCAGGGAAATATTCGAAATACCCAAGATGTGACCAAGAAAACTGTTAAAAAGCCTGAGAATCCAATGGGACAGATCGAGGTGGGCTGGAAAGACCATTATACTGTGGGTACCAAACTTACGCACATGGACTTGAGTGATGCTGTCATATCGTGGGCAGGCATATTACCTGCATATGGCACAGTTAAATCAATTTGGGAGCTGCGAAAACTGTCTAAACTTCTCGAAGTGATGAGTAATGCGACTTTCTCTGCTCTTGAACTGATAACTGATGAACTGAATGCTACGAGAACTGTAGTGGTCCAGAACCGAATGGCTCTTGACTTCACCCTAGCGGCGAGGGGTGGAACGTGTGCTTTAATCAAAGAAGAATGCTGTGCGTTTATACCAGATCATCAGCATGAAATTAATGACCACCTTGAGGTGATTCAGCAAGTGTCGGCCATGACCAAACCAGGCCCAAACCCACTGACGGACTTTTTCCAGAATTTGTTCGGGGGGTGGGGTTCCATCCTAATGAACATCTTGATTGCCATTGGTGTGGGATTACTCCTGATAGGAGTTTGTGTTTGTTGTGGAATCCCCTGCATGAAGAAATTAATCAAAGAATTTATAGATATATCAGTTTCTGAGACTATGTATTAGAGTACTGAATTTGAAGAGCTGCTAGAATGTGAAACACTTTCATAATGTTTAAACTGAATGACTTTCTTAACTGCAAATCCTGAATGGAAGAGGTTAGGAAAAGAAGCAAACTGTTTATTCTTTTTGAAAATAGAATTAAAAAGTATTAACAGGGGGGAAAAGTCAGAAAAATATGTATTAATGTGTCTATGCTTAATGCTAATTAGAAGCTAAATGAGTTAACACATTTTTCATTCTATTTTATATGCACTGTTTTTTATATAAATTGAGTTTCATATGAGACTGAAAAGATGCTTTTTGAAACTGCAGTGTGATTTCTGAAACTTGCAAGATGCCCTCTGACCTACTAATTGCTAGCACAGCAATATTCATGTTTATGCCTTTTGGAAATGTACTTGAGAAGCAGGTGCTTATCTGCTAGGTCAGGAGAGAATGAATGAACAATGCTATATCCTGTAAATGTAATGATTCTAAACAATCAGCTCTGTTCAAAGTATGAGAACATGCACAGCTACAGTAGCTTAGAGATAATGTAGACAAAGGATTATTAGAGAAATTAACTGCTAGCTTTGTGCTTGAATTAACCATAGTACCTTGAATGGTAACATTGCATGTATCTGACCGGTGGTAACCAAGGCCATGTTGCTTTCCTTAGGAAGTTTCTCACAAAAATTGATAAATCAGCAGAAATTCATGAGACTAATTGTTAATAAGTGATGCTGAAAAGACTTGTGATTTGTTACGTCAGCTTGGTAGGCAAAGTCTTATTAGAAAGTGTATAAAAATGAAAGTATTTCCTGTTTCTAGTTAGACAAACTCTGTATTAGCATGTTTTTGTCTCCTTGCTGCAAGGTTAAAGTGCCTTAACCTGAACCTACCATGTTTTGATCATTTTTAAAGTATATTTTTCCTTTGACAGTTGTGTACATTGTTTTGCCTTATGGGCTGTGGTTGAGTGGCACACTGAGTCTGTGGGCTATGTGTCATTTGGGTTGCATTGGGTGGTGGAGGTTGCTTGAGGTTCTGCTTTGGAGGTATCTGTTGCTTGAGCATATTATTATTATTGAGAGCCTCCGCAAATGTTTTTGTGTTTCTATGTGTGGATTTTGGTGGTGTAGGTTTAGAAGGGCTATGTGATGAGTGTGGTGTGGTGCAAGTGCTTACCTTCTCCTCTTGACTGTCAAGTTCAGTCTTTGTTGGAGAGAGCTTTACCTTCAGTTTGGCTAGATAAGTGCATCTCTCACAGGTTGTGGTGTTGGATGGTAGGAGGAGAGGGTTGTCTGTGTACATGAGGCAATTGCTACATTGCCCCAATATCCCCAGATTCATCATATACAAGATAGAACACTGAGAGCTGACCCTTGGACATGCCTGAGTAAAAACTACTTTCCTCTAGACAAGTGAGGAAAGCGAGTATAAGAGTTGTTTTTCTCTAAGCAAGTGAGGAAAGTAAGTACAAAAACTGTTTTTCTCTAGGTAAAGAGGAGGATTGAGTGTTGTAGTAATTTGCAGCTTATTTAGTGCTAAGATGTCCTGAATAAGTGCTGAGCACGAATAAGGAAATTCAAGTGGTAAAACTAAGAATCTGTACCTGGATCTTGTGGTAGATAGGCTACCTAGTGCTTATCACTCCCACTGATAAGCTAGAATGCTTTCCTCCAGCACAGAAAGGCTTGGGGAGCTCAGAAGCTTACAAACAGTCCTGGATACAGAAAATCTGTAGCTGGACTAGACTAGTTACAGGAAAGATGGGAAACAAGTGCAAATGCAGACTTTTAAACCAGAAAGTTGAAAGAGATGGAAAAACTGCCCAAACAGCCAATAAACTACAATTTCTGGGCCAGAAACTACTCTTGTGGTAGATAGGCTACCTAGTGCTTACCACTCCCACTGATATGCTAGAAGGCTTCCCTCCAACACAGAAAGGCTTGAAGGGCTCAGAAGCTTACAAACAGTCCTGGATATAGCAAATCTGTATCTGGACTAGACTAGTTACAGGAAAGATGGGAAACAAGCGCAAACATGGGCTTTTAAACCAGTAAGTTGAAAGAGATGGCAAAACTGCCAAACAGCCAATAAACTACAATTTCTGGGCCAGAAACCACTCTTGTGGTAGATAGGCTACCTAGTTCTTACCACTCCCACTGATAAGCTAGAAGGCTTCCCTCCAACATAGAAAGGCTTGGGGGACGCAGAAGCTTACAAACAGTCCTGGATATAGCAAATCTGTATCTGGACTAGACTAGTTACAGGAAAGGTGAGAAACAAGTGCAAACACAGGCTTTTAAACCAGAAAGTTGAAAGAGATGGAAAAACTTCCCAAATGGCTAATAAACTACTATTTCTGGGCCAGAAACCACTCTTGTGGTAGATAGGTACCTAGTGCTTACCACTCCCACTGATAAGCTAGAAGGCTTCCCTCCCACACTGAAAGGCTTTGGGGGCTCAGAAGCTTACAAACAGTGCTGGTTACAGCAAATCTGTATCTGGACTAGACTAGTTACAGGAAAGGCAGGAAACAAGCTTAGAAATGTTTATTTATTTATTTATTTTTTATTTTATTTTATTTTTTTGAAATGGAGAAAGGAGAAACAGAAGATAATTCAAAAGTAAGGACCTAAGTGGCTTGCCCTTCACAAATGTTCTCTCTGTATAAGGTAGAGTTAAAATGCCAAATACAGGATAATTCCAATTCTCCTACAGAATTGCAATTAAAAGTGCCGTTTAACTTCATTTCATAACACTCAGCCATCCACAGTGCAGCAAAGTTTCAATAACAGATGACCATATTACACACTTAAGTAGCCCGCAGCCTAAAAGCAGCATAGATAGAAGGAGCAGCAGCCTAAGCAGTCAGGCTTTGCAGCAGCTAACTCCTAACAAAATCTAAATTAAGGCGAAATATCAAGGTGCGCACTACTTTGCACCTTTACACCAGCCAAATATATCACACGAAGACTAACCATTGAAACAGCAATTCAGATGCAAATCTGTTCACAAAAGAATGAACTTGACAGATAAACAAATGGGCTTGCTGGACAAGTGATTAACTTAATCAGCTCAATTGAAAAGGCAGTGCAGTCCTTAACCTCTGAAATTGTAATTTTACTAGCCTTTTTGGCCTGATTTCTATCCCTTTCAACTTTCTGGCTTAAAAACGCATGTGTTTGCACATTTTTCACATTGTGCAGCACTGCGAGGCTACAGTTAAACTATTCCAGGTGCCAGAAAGTCTGCTTTTCAAATTTTCCTTTAGAACGAGCTGGTTTCTCAGTAGCAGCAGTAAAATCTAAACCCCTGTGACTAGCACTTGCTCTAGAACCTGCTGGAAAGCACTAGGAAGCCTGAAACTGATTTATGCACTCAGCTCTCATTGTCAATAAGGAGAAATTAATCATAGGCACTAAACAGCCTATAATTGCAAAGTACCTTGCAAAGGTAAGGAAAAACAGCTCTTAAACCTTACAAGAAAGCACTAGGAAGCCTGAAACTGATTCAAGCACTCAGCTCTCCTTGTCAATAAGGAGAAATTAATCATAGGCACTAAACAGCCTATAATTGCAAAGTACCTTGCAAAGGTAAGGGAAAACAGCTCTTAAACTTTACAAAAAAGCACCTAAACAGGCATGTCAAAGGGTCAGCTTCCGGTGAGTTCTCCTGTCCACCTGGTGAATCTGAGCATACTGGGGCAATGCGGCAACTACCTCATGTACACAGACGATCCTCTCCTCCTACCACCCAACACTACAACCTGCGAGAGATGCACTTACATAGCCAAACTGGAAGCAAAGCTCTCTCCAGCCAAGATTGTGCTAGACAGTCAAGAGGAGAACATTAACACCTGCATTACACCTCAAGCAACTCATAGCCCTTCAAAACCCACACCATCAACACCCACACATAGCAACACTAAACCCACATATGCGGAGGCCCTTAACATTAACCTGCCCAAGCAACAAGGACCTCCGAAGCTGAAATGCAAAGAAACACCAGTCACAACCAAAGTGACACAACACCAGTGTGCCACCCAACAACAGCCCCTAAGGCAAGACAATGTACCCAACACTTTAGTCATAGGTGACTCTATAGACAGGCACACTGATGTCCCACTCATCAGGCTGAACAAGGAGAAAATTACAGTCCGCAGCCTGTTGGGTGCCGGATCTGCCACATAACGCATGCACTCAAGTCACTCCACAACAAGTACAAATACGACTCTGTCATTGTCCATGCTGGAGTGAATGACTTGAGATGTACCTCCCTGGACTACATGAAAAGAGACATGGAAGAGCTCTTGGATCATGTGACCCAGGCAGGTATGACCCTAGCCCTGAGTAGCATCCTGCCTTTGCCCAGAATGATGCCACAGTATAAGGACAAAATGATTGGCTTCAACAATTGGCTAAGCTTCTGGTGTCATTCAAAGGGGATCCAGTATTTTTCTGCCTGGGAAGACATGATTGACAAACCACGATGCTTTGTCAGAGATGGTCTGCACCTGTCACCCCTGGGATTCAGGTTACTGGCTAAAGCTCTTGACACCCCTATAGTGCCTTTTTTAGGCAAGGTTCCAAGGATAAAACCACCGCCTTAACAGATACAAGCATGCAAAATCTGAAGGTAATGCTACTCAATGCTAGAAGTCTAAACCTCAAAATGCACTCTCTCGAGACAGTCCTAAAAATGGAGAATATCGATATCTGTGCAGTAACTGAGACCTGGTTCAAGGCTCCAGAGAGCACCCCTGCAATACCAGGCTACAATTCTTACCACACTTTTCGGCCACAAAACCAAGACCGAAACACTAAAGGTGGAGTGTCTATATTCACCAAGGATATTCACACCTCCAGGCTAGTTGCCCAACACAATGCATCTGAAATTCTCCAGGTGTAACTAACACTAGGTAAGACTGCAATCCAAATTGTAGCTTGCTACAGATCCCCCACCATGCCCCAAGATTCTCATTACACCTTTCTAAACATACTGGAAAATATTAAGATACAACCAAACACCCTAATACTGGGTGATTTCAACTACCCTGTCATTAATTGGGAAAACTACTCAGGTACCAACTCCTTTTCCCAAAGGTTCTTGGAATTCATAAATTCCAATGCCCTGGATCAACTAATTCATTGTCCCACCAGGAGCTCCAATATCCTAGACCTGGTCATTACCAACACGGGAGATAGATGCTCCACACCAGTGGTCACCCCTTCATTGGTCAGGTCTGACCATAAGCAAATCACCTTTGACATCCACATCCCACCCCCACCCCCACCCCCAGTAAGGAAACCTCCTTAAAAAACTTCTCCAAAGCCAACTTCATGCTACTGAAGTTAGAAGTGACAAACTTCACAACTCCCACGCAGACGGGATCTGGAGGTTTGACTGCAGAATCCTACACTAAGGCACTGTACAAGCACATCCACTTGTGCATGAATCGTGCCATCCCAAATAGAACCAAGATGCTCTTCTCCAAAAAAAAGGAAGCCAATCTGGTGGTCCCCTGCTATAACCAAACTATACAACAGAAGGAAGAAACTGTTGCAGAAAAGAAGAAAATCCCAGGATGCAAAAAACTGCCTCACCAGCCTCAGTAAGAAGCTGAGATCCCTCATAAAATCCTCAAAAGCTTGTTATGAAAATAAAATTGCCAAAGATTCCAAAGACAATTACAAGACATTCTATAGTTATGTCAAGAATATAAATGGCAATGCTCAGATCTGCTCTGAGCTACGAAGGAATGGCATTAAATATACTGATCCCAAGGATATTGCCAATATCCTGGCAGATTGATTTAGTGCCAACTTCACCCCCCTCTCACCCCCTAAAGGGCCCATCTCAATACCAAAAGATTGCCAAATTCCGATAATCACAGCCGCACAGGTAGATACCGCACTCTCCAAAGCTAAGAATACAGCATCCGTGGGACAAGATGACATCCCAGGCAGTGTACTACATGAACTACAAAATGAACTGGCACCTCACCTAAGTGTCATGTTTAATCATAGCCTCACCTCAGGCTTCGTACCCACTGAGTGGTGCACAGCTACAGTTATCCTGCTCCACAAGGTTGGATCCACCTTGGATCCCTGGAACTACTGTCCCATCAGTCTGACAAGCCTAATCTCCAAGGGCATGGAATGCATTATCATGGAACTTATAAACAAAGACATTGGCAACCTTCAAACACTGGACCCCACCCAGTTTGGGTTTGTGAAGGGCCGATCTTGTCTCCTGAATCTGATTGACTTCTTTGAATCAGTCTCCAGAGCTGTGGATGAGGGTAAGGTGGTCCACACAGCCTATCTGGACCTTGCCAAGGCCTTCGACACCATCCCCCACTCTGGAATCATAGATAAACTTAATAAGCTGGGCATAAATTCCTACGTCACTTGATGGGCTGCCAACTGGCTTACTGACAGAACCCAGACTGTAAAAGTAGCCGACTCCAAATCCAGCTCCAGACAAGTGACAAGTGGAGTACCTCAGGGTTCAGTCCTGGGACCACTCTTGTTTGGCATCTACTTCTCTGAAGTACAGGCCAACACTAAGGGACTATGGCTAACAAAGTTTGCAGATGACTGAAAACTGGGAGCCATTATTGAATCCCCAAATGATGTGGATATTCTACAAAAGGGCCTTACAGAAACAGATGCCTGGTGCCAGAGCCATGGGCTCAAGCTTAATGCCAAAAAATGTATAGTTATCCCCTTTGGAAAAAAACATGTACCCATGAATTACCACATAGGTGGCAGGACACTAAACATTGAAAGTGTGATGAGATACTTAAGGACACAGGTGGACAGTGGTCTCACTTTCGATAATCACATTGCCACAACAGTCAGGAAATCCTTCTATGTGGCACACCTCATCACTAAGGGCTTTTCATCCAGAAAAAAGGAGGTCATTGTCCCACTGTACTCATCCCTCATTAGACCCATAATAGAGTACAATGCCCCATTTGGTATGTACCTCACAAGACATTTGCAACAGCTGGAAAGGCCACAGAAATACCTCACTAAAAGAATCACAGGCCTAAAGCAGATGCCATATGCTGACCATCTAAAAAAACTCCAGCTATACTCTGTGGCATATCGTCTACTCAGAGATGATCTCTGCTTAACATACAAGGCCATGTCAAACCCTGAGCTGTTGGACATGCTCCACTTAAAGAAATCCCAGTCCCTCAGAGCCACATGCTCCAGGGATCTAAACCTTGTCATCACAATGAACAAAACATGCTGGAGGGATAGGTTCCTGACCCAGAGACTCCCCATACTCTGGAATAGACTGCCCATACATGTCAAGCAGAGTGCCTCCTTGGCCCTCTTCAAAAGGAACCTTGATGATTGGATGGGAGATAGGAAATTCACCTCGGGGATCATGTCAGTCACCATGCTAGACAGGGGTCCAGAGAAGTAAATATTGTGGGAAGAAATATCCAGGGAATTGCTATGGCTAGGCTTGCACAGGCCCTAGGGCCGATAGCCCAGTGCCAACCTATGAACCTATGAACCTATGTACAACACAGTGCAAAGCCATTAACATTTTTAGAGACAGCTCCTATTAACTGCATACAATAAAACTTTTAAACTGTAGGGAAACACTGCTGTCATCCACTACTGTGAAGATAAAATCCCTATGCCACTGGGTATAACCCAGTAATTGCACAGTAAATAAATGTATGCTGTTTTCATTGTCTTGCTCATTACTAAGGAACCTTTTTTGAGGATACTATCAGATGTACATTAAATTAAAATAAGCAATATGGATGCATCAAACTAAACACATCAATGCTCACAATAATGCTGGAGGCAAAAGTTAGGGCAGTAAATACGAAACTGACATAGTGTTACCCCCCCCCCCCCACATACACCAACCGTTATTTCTGTGCTCTATTTACATAGATAAGTAAAAGGCATTACCTATACCAAAACCATCACTGTAGTGGCATCAGTCTGGATAGTACCAATATAACAATTTAGCATTCATTACCTTGAATACATTGCATTTCCTCAGTATTTCATTTATACTCCTTTTATATTATTTACAGTTTTGCACATGGGATTAACAAAGCTGAGCTAAATTATAATGGGAAAAAAGGACCCCAGAACTTCAATACAATAAGCTGAAGTTGGCAAAATAATGGAATGTTTTCAAATTTCCTACTGTTTTTATTGAAGCAAATGTCTGCGTTAACTAAAGGCTGTAGTCTTGTCTGTCTGATTCACAATCAGACTTTGTAAATCGCAAGTAATTCTACTTCTGCCTCAGTTTCAGACTACTCACCTCAGAAGCAGTAATGGGAAGAACTTTTGTGACTTCATCATTTCCAGAGTCTAAGATGTGGTGTGGCTGAATGACTTTTAGCTGTCAGGAAAAAAAATTAAAAATTGTGATTTAAAGGGGGCCATTCATAACTTCATGGCACTCTGCTATTTAAAGAAGAAAGTTCATATTTTCTGGGTACTCATGGGATGTACTAAAAAAATGACTCAAATTGTTCACAGGAACAAGCATAAACTATAGCCAAATGAATCATTTGGTGCTACAAGAATGACACTCGGATATTCCACAAAATAGGTTTTATTCACAAACATTGTTCACAAAGGTTAAGCACTTTCATTTCAAAATTAATACCAGGAACTTCATCAGAACTACCATTATACTAAGACCAATTATAGATGCAATCATATCCAAAACTTTTTATATAGCTAAATTCTTGGACCATTTGTTAAAAGACAGCATTGGGAAATTAACTTATGTTTGTAGAGACTCCTGGCATTTTTTAAGTCAAACCAACAATGTGGAATTTAGGACAGATACTGTTTTTGTCACAATAGATTTTAATTTATACTTGGTCATACCTTAAGAATTGGGACAATGCTGGTTTGAGGAGCAGATATTTGATTTAGCAGACTTGCATATGGATAAAGTTAATGTGGCAGTAGTCCGTATGGAGGTGGTTCTCAAAAAAAAAAAAAAATATATATATATATATATATATATATATATATATATATATATATATATATTCTTTTTGAGAACCATTATTTTAAAGTAAAATAAATACCACAGCACTCTGAAGGTCCTCAAGTGAACAAGGTAAAATGCAATGTAAAAGACACTGTAGGACCCTCCACGATGGAACAAAAATTCAGTCAAAAACGTGGCATGTATCCAACTTTCGATTTTATTAAGAAGTGAACAGGATAAGCGCTTTCACGTACTATAGGCGTACGCTTCTTCAGATCAAAATTAAAATAAAAATCATCCATTTAAATACTACTACAAATGAATCAATTATCTAAATGGTCATCCAATTATTCTATTAACATACAATTTGAGCTCCTAGCTTTAAAGGTACATACTCCTTAACTCCAAATTAATATGGTTAAGTTAAAATTTCTGTAATATATTTATATCTATATATAGTTACATGTACCTGAACAAGCAAGCAATCAAATGTATAAACACCTTCATGTCTTACTAATCCTAAAAACAAAAATAAACCTCCATAAACATTCATAAATGTTTCTCTAGCTGCTATGCACTTTATATAAAATATTTAGAATAGACAATTAGAACTCTATTCTATAGATCAGTTGCACTAGAATAGCAGCAAAATATAAATTATCAGATAAACAAAATAATAATAATAAATTTTAAATCATATGTCAGTGTATATACACACAAAATATACCTTGTATATTATTATAGTGTTAATAGACATTTATATTCCTATCTAACCCTTTCCTAATAGGCTTAGATAACCAATTAATCCTTGTTTAAATACTAAACATTTACTGTATAAACTATCATAAAATACAGTCATTTATATTCTATATCCTGTATACTTGATCATATTATAAAAGCTTCTATAAAAGCACACATAAAGCCTATAAATATGTTTAGTATTTAGTGCTTGCTTGTTCAGGTACATGTAACTATATATAGATATAAATATATTACAGAAATTTTAACTTAACTTTTAACTTAACCATATTAATTTGGAGTTAAGGAGTATGTACCTTTAAAGCTAGGAGCTCGAATTGTATGTTAATAGAATAATTGGATGACCATTTAGATAATTGATTCATTTGTAGTAGTATTTAAATGGATGATTTTTATTTTAATTTTGATCTGAAGAAGCGTACGCCTATAGCACACGAAAGTGCTTATCCTGTTCACTTCTTAATAAAATCGAAAGTTGGATACATGCCACGTTTTTGACTGAATTTTTGTTCCATCGTGGAGGGTCCTACAGTGTCTTTTACATTGCAACCATTATTTTAAGCAAGTGACTAGAGTGGCACTGAGGATGGTGTGCACCTCCAGTTTTGCCATTAGTCATAACAAAATGGGAAAAAATGTATACATTTTTAATAGCCAATTTCAAGACTCATGGTTATTATACACACATTTCCTGGATGGCATATTTATTCTGTGGAATAATACTCGGGATAAGATGCAGGATTTTTTTTAAATATATCAGCAATACAGTTGGGTATTTAAAGTTTACTTGCAACCATGATTCAGACAAAATCACATTTATGGATGTAGAGTTAACAAACAATATTAGTGAGTTAAGTTTTGTTTCTAATATTCACAGCAAAAGTACTTTTTCTAACACATACCCGCATTATGATAGTTGGCATCTGGTACAACAGAAAAAGGCAGTGATCAAAGGCTAGATGGTCTGTTTGGCCTGTGTGGTATCAGAAATTGAGGCTTTTATTACTGAATGTAAAGTTTTGATAGATATATTTCATAAAAGAGGCTACCCACTACAATTTCTGCAGAAAATTAAAAATGAAGTAATTAATAAGAGACAACATAGGTTTTATGCATATATTTTAAGTAGAATTAACAGTGATAATGGCTAAGTGAATGTAACAATAGGACAAAATGATTTCAATAGTAATAATAGGAAATTATTAATTATTATGTTTACTGTTGAAAGTAAAGCAATAGGTGAATGTCTGATCAGGAATTGGAGCATTTTTAGGCTAGATAACTCCCTCCTGAAAAAAAATTGGGTGAAAAAACATTTATAATCTACAGAAGGAATAAAACCTTCAAACGTTTGTTGGAACGGAACATATTAAACAGTAAAAGGTCTAACAATAAAAAGCTAGGTATGTTTAAATGTAGATATTGTTCCCAATGCCAGTATGTAAAAAGATCTAACAGTTTCACAAGTCAGAAGTGAAATTTTTTGGACAAATGGTCACTATTCGTGTCATATTAGGCAAGTGGTGTACTTAGCCAGTTGTGATCTGTGCCCTGCATTCTATATAGGGATGACAGGCAAAATATTTAGAAAACTGAATTTATGAACATGTGGCTGATATTAAAAATTGTAAAACAACTAATGCATTACATAGGCATGTTGAAGTTTTCAAGGACCATAATTTGGGTTCATGGTTATTATACAAGATGCACAGGGTAGCATAGTTGATGAACATTTGAATAAGTGTGAGTTAAAGTGACAACTTAGATTCAATGCAAAGTGCTATCCAGGATTAAATGATTCTGTGTCAATAAGTTCTATTTTAAAGCTGAAGCATTTTAATGTCAATAAGCACTAATTGTTTTTAGTTGATGTTTTAATTGATACTTCGTTGTCATTGGACAGTTTGATACATGTGATTTTTGTAAGTGATATTTTAAAGTAAAGCTGTTAGTGTAATTGTAGTTCTGATGAAGTTTTTGGTATTATTTTTTTTTTGGAATTAAAGCATTTAACCTATGTGAACAACTTTTGTGAATAAAACCTATTTTGGGGAATGTCCGAGTCTCGTTCTTCCTGAACCACAGGTTTTGTTTGGTTATATTTGGAACTCAAAGGACAGTTGAGAGATATGCATACTCAGAAAGTAGTCAAGCCATTTCTGTATTAAAGTACATTTGTCTGAAGGATTATGAAATATGAACCTCATATGGTGACTGCAGTCCTATCATATCACCATAAAACTGCAAATTTTATAAGGGACAGACAAAAAGTATGAGGCAAAATGACAGGGACATTTCCTGAAATCAGGGACAGCTAAAATTTATTGTTAATAATGTGTACCATAACCTGCCTCACTTTTAGTGTGAAAACCTTATATAAAGCAAGTGAAAAACCTTGTATCAAGCACATTCCATATCAGTTACTTTATGTGCCAAGAGCCTTTGACCATTTATCTAGTGATTCTTTATCAAAAGAGGATCCCAGCCCTCTGCCTTTAGAGTATCTATTCTCACTGCTCTGTACATAAAGCAGAATGCAATACTTTTATAAAAAACATGTCCATCCCATAGTGCAGTATCAGTTAATAAGTTTGTATATGCTAACTCCTGCAAAATGTAATTTAATCATTTTTACAGTTTTAATGTATGTATTATTCTTGCTATTACTGAAAAAGACTTTACAACATGCTAAGTAAACTAATAAAATAAAATGAAATGTGACTTTCAAC